>NC_140264.1:5876726-5879226 GCF_949987555.1 Borostomias antarcticus | reverse complement strand
GAACCTTCTACCCCTTCACACGCAACCACAACAGCCTGGACATGCAGGTTAGAACCTTCTAGAACCTTCTACCCCTTCACACGCAACCACAACAGCCTGGGCATGCAGGTTAGAACCTTCTAGAACCTTCCACCCCTTCACACGCAACCACAACAGCCTGGACATGCAGGTTAGAACCTTCTAGAACCTTCCACCCCTTCACACGCAACCACAACAGCCTGGACATGCAGGTTAGAACCTTCTAGAACCTTCTACCCCTTCACACGCAACCACAACAGCCTGGACATGCAGGTTAGAACCTTCTAGAACCTTCTACCCCTTCACACGCAACCACAACAGCCTGGGCATGCAGGTTAGAACCTTCTAGAACCTTCTACCCCTTCACACGCAACCACAACAGCCTGGACATGCAGGTTAGAACCTTCTAGAACCTTCTACCCCTTCACACGCAACCACAACAGCCTGGACATGCAGGTTAGAACCTTCTAGAACCTTCTACCCCTTCACACGCAACCACAACAGCCTGGACATGCAGGTTAGAACCTTCTAGAACCTTCTACCCCTTCACACGCAACCACAACAGCTTGGACATGCAGGTAAGAACCTTCTAGAACCTTCTACCCCTTCACACGCAACCACAACAGCCTGGACATGCAGGTTAGAACCTTCTAGAACCTTCTACCCCTTCACACGCAACCACAACAGCCTGGACATGCATGTTAGAACCTTCTAGAACCTTCTACCCCTTCACACGCAACCACAACAGCCTGGACATGCAGGTTAGAACCTTCTAGAACCTTCTACCCCTTCACACGCAACCACAACAGCCTGGACATGCAGGTTAGAACCTTCTAGAACCTTCTACCCCTTCACACGGAACCACAACAGCCTGGACATGCAGGTTAGAACCTTCTAGAACCTTCTACCCCTTCACACGCAACCACAACAGCCTGGACATGCAGGTTAGAACCTTCTAGAACCTTCTACCCCTTTACACGCAACCACAACAGCCTGGGCATGCAGGTTAGAACCTTCTAGAACCTTCTACCCCTTCACACGCAACCACAACAGCCTGGACATGCAGGTTAGAACCTTCTAGAACCTTCTACCCCTTCACACGCAACCACAACAGCCTGGACATGCAGGTTAGAACCTTCTAGAACCTTCTACCCCTTCACACGCAACCACAACAGCCTGGACATGCAGGTTAGAACCTTCTAGAACCTTCTACCCCTTCACACGCAACCACAACAGCCTGGACATGCAGGTTAGAACCTTCTAGAACCTTCTACCCCTTCACACGCAACCACAACAGCCTGGGCATGCAGGTTAGAACCTTCTAGAACCTTCTACCCCTTCACACGCAACCACAACAGCCTGGACATGCAGGTTAGAACCTTCTAGAACCTTCTACCCCTTCACACGCAACCACAACAGCCTGGACATGCAGGTTAGAACCTTCTAGAACCTTCTACCCCTTCACACGCAACCACAACAGCCTGGACATGCAGGTTAGAACCTTCTAGAACCTTCTACCCCTTCACACGCAACCACAACAGCCTGGACATGCAGGTTAGAACCTTCTAGAACCTTCTACCCCTTCACACGCAACCACAACAGCCTGGGCATGCAGGTTAGAACCTTCTAGAACCTTCTACCCCTTCACACGCAACCACAACAGCCTGGGCATGCAGGTTAGAACCTTCTAGAACCTTCTACCCCTTCACACGCAACCACAACAGCCTGGACATGCAGGTTAGAACCTTCTAGAACCTTCTACCCCTTCACACGCAACCACAACAGCCTGGACATGCAGGTTAGAACCTTCTAGAACCTTCTACCCCTTCACACGCAACCACAACAGCCTGGACATGCAGGTTAGAACCTTCTAGAACCTTCTACCCCTTCACACGGAACCACAACAGCCTGGACATGCAGGTTAGAAACTTCTAGAACCTTCTACCCCTTCACACGCAACCACAACAGCCTGGACATGCAGGTTAGAACCTTCTAGAACCTTCTACCCCTTCACACGCAACCACAACAGCATGGGCATGCAGGTTAGAACCTTCTAGAACCTTCTACCCCTTCACACGCAACAACAACAGCCTGGGCATGCAGGTTAGAACCTTCTAGAACCTTCTACCCCTTCACACGCAACCACAACAGCCTGGACATGCAGGTTAGAACCTTCTAGAACCTTCTACCCCTTCACACGCAACCACAACAGCCTGGGCATGCAGGTTAGAACCTTCTAGAACCTTCTACCCCTTCACACGCAACCACAACAGCCTGGACATGCAGGTTAGAACCTTCTAGAACCTTCTACCCCTTCACACGCAACCACAACAGCCTGGGCATGCAGGTTAGAACCTTCTAGAACCTTCTACCCCTTCACACGCAACCACAACAGCATGGGCATGCAGGTTAGAACCTTCTAGAACCTTCTACCCCTTCACACGCAACAACAACAGCCTGGGCATGCAGGTTAGAACCTTCT
>NC_140264.1:5856726-5871726 GCF_949987555.1 Borostomias antarcticus | reverse complement strand
TATATAACA
Organism: Borostomias antarcticus; assembly: GCF_949987555.1. Classification (NCBI taxonomy): domain Eukaryota; kingdom Metazoa; phylum Chordata; class Actinopteri; order Stomiiformes; family Stomiidae; genus Borostomias; species Borostomias antarcticus. Next base: position 5,871,717 of record NC_140264.1, on the reverse strand, counting down.
GAACCACTAGTGTATATAACATAACCACTAGTGTTTATAACATAACCACTAGTGTTTATAACATAACCACTAGTGTATATAACATAACCAGTAGTGTTTATAACATAACCACACATACAAATCGCCCCCCTATCTTTATACTGTATAGAAATTGGACTTCTTGTGTAATCTGTAAATTTGTAAATTGAGTTATTGGAGTTTCTGTATCGAGCATAATCGTACATTACATGTGACGAATAAAAAAACAATCTTGTTGAACGTTAAAGCTCCCTCAGCATGACCATAACCCCTCCCCCCTCCTCAACTCCTCCCCCCTCCTCATAACTCCTCCCCCTCCCCCCTCCTCTCTGCAGGTGCTGACCGTCCCCGCCCTCGGCCTGAACCTCAGTCACAACTTCACCATCAGCTGGTCCTGAACAACCAACCAGCACCTCTGACCAACCAACCAGCACCTCTGACCAACCAACCAGCACCTCTGACCAACCAACCAGCTGATCTGATTCAATATCCCAGCCCTCATAATCTAGAGAGGCAGGACCACCACACACAAACTGGACTGAGATTAGATATCAGCTCTGCTGGTCTCACACTGTCGTCTTCAGATTAGATATCAGCTCTGCTGGTCTCACACTGTCATCTTCAGATGAGATATCAGCTCTGCTGGTCTCACACTGTCGTCTTCAGATTAGATATCAGCTCTGCTGGTCTCACACTGTCATCTTCAGATTAGATATCAGCTCTGCTGGTCTCACACTGTCGTCTTCAGATTAGATATCAGCTCTGCTGGTCTCACACTGTCGTCTTCAGATTAGATATCAGCTCTGCTGGTCTCACACTGTCGTCTTCAGATTAGAAGTTAAATGTAAATATATTGTTGACAAGCTTTTTTGCACTAATGCTGTAAATGCTATTACCCTAGAGAAGGTACCGGAAGAAGGGAATGATTCAGAATAGAACGCCTTCATTGTCATTGAGCCAAAGTACAAGGAAATTAAAACAGGCTCAACTTGGGTACGCAGGACAACATACAACAATACAAACACATCACACAATAGTGAGAAATATCAAAATATAGGCTTTTTAAAAAAAGAAATATTGCACTGTATAAAATCTTTGGCCTTTAGTTTTGGCCCTTAGTGTGTCCGTCTTCTAGTACACATCTTAGTACACATCTTAGAACACTTCTAGAACCGCAACCGTGTTCTAGACTGACCAGGAGGGTTCTAGTACTCTGTCCCGGTTCCTTGGGTTCTAGAGCCGTTCTAGACTGACCAGGAGGGTTCTAGTACTCTGTCCCTGTTCCTTCGGTTCTAGAGCCGTTCTAGACTGACCAGGAGGGTTCTAGTACTCTGTCCCTGTTCCTTGGGTTCTAGAGCCGTTCTAGACTGACCAGGAGGGTTCTAGTACTCTGTCCCTGTTCCTTCGGTTCTAGAGCCGTTCTAGACTGACCAGGAGGGTTCTAGAAGTGCTATGGAAATTTCATTTCTGAAAAAGAACTGAAAAAGAACCTTGTTTCTCAGATGCATACAGGTAGTAGTTGTTCATCAACCTCGGCAGACTGGGAATGTTTTATTAACGTGACACAAGTTCAGTGAAATCCCGGAAAGTGAGAATCTCCCACGACAGTGACATACTGGGCCTCAGTAGGCCCTCCGAAAAGGTGTGTGTGTGTGTGTGTGTGTCAGTAGGCCCTCAGAAAAGGTGTGTGTGTGTGTCAGAAGGGCCTCAGAAAAGGTGTGTGTGTGTGTGTGTCAGTAGGCCCTCAGAAAAGGTGTGTGTGTGTCAGTAGGCCCTCAGAAAAGGTGTGTGTGTGTGTCAGTAGGCCCTCAGAAAAGGTGTGTGTGTGTGTGTGTCAGTAGGCCCTCAGAAAAGGTGTGTGTGTGTGTCAGTAGGCCCTCAGAAAAGGTGTGTGTGTGTGTGTGTCAGTAGGCCCTCAGAAAAGGTGTGTGTGTGTGTGTGTCAGTAGGCCCTCAGAAAAGGTGTGTGTCAGTAGGCCCTCAGAAAAGGTGTGTGTGTGTCAGTAGGCCCTCAGAAAAGGTGTGTGTGTGTGTGTGTGTGTCAGTAGGCCCTCAGAAAAGGTGTGTGTTTTTACTTTGTTGTGAGTTTTTATTATGCTGATTCTAAGATGGAGGAGAAGACTGCTCCACTTGGGTTCATGGTTTCATTTCAAGTGTTGAAAATCTGTTGAATAAAGGTGATTCTCAACATGAACGTGATCTCTTCCTCTCTCTGCTCCCTGGTGAAATTACTCAAATGTCAATGAATACATGGGTCCTCTATTGCTCAGGTTGAGTGCAGGAACAACTTTTCACCACTAGAGGGTTGTCTAGTACTGCTACATGGCAGCTGCCACCATTGGCGTGTGAATGAGGCCATTGTGTAAAGTGCTTTGGGTTAAAGCGCTGTATAAGTGCATTTACCACCAGCAGGAGATTCACACAGGAAATGAAACTTTTTCTTTAATTAGCATTCTAGAAACATCAGCATTTCTATAAAAGATACAAGGGATGTGACCTGCAGATGACAGAGATAGAAAAGATGAACAAATAGATCAAATAAAAACATAGGGTTACATTAAAGACTTAAACGCTTTTTCCATGCCATCATTACACAGTAGACTGATCCAGCGATCCGATGCACTATTTTATTATTATTATTAAAGTATTAATTACTTAATCATTTCCCAGATGTTAAAGTAATAATTTGAAAGTCTGCAAATCAAAACAACTGGTCGGTATAAAGCAACAAAAAAGACGCATTAGAATGCAAACAGCATTCATCCTCTAAGCTACAGTTAGGTCCATAAATATTTGGGCATTGACATCATTTTCATAATTTTGGCTCTGTACACCACCACAATGGATTTGAAATGAAACAATCAAGATGTCTTTTAAGTGCAGACTTTCAGCTTTAATTTGAGGGTATTTTCATTCAAATCAGGTGAGCGGCTTATGAATGAATGAATTGAATGAATTACAAACAATTTTATATTCTAGACCACCCTTTTTAAGGGACCGAAAGTAATTGGACAATTGTCTGCTCAGCTGTTCCATGGCCAAGTGTGTGTTATCCCCTCATGATTTCATTTACAAGGAGCAGATAAAAGGTCATTTCAAGTGAGGTACTTGTATTTGTAATCTGTCAACTCTAAATCTAAAATCCAAAGAGGTGTCACCATTAGTAAAGCAAGCGATCATTAGGCCGGGAAATCTAAACAAACCCAACTGTTTGGTACATCCTTAAAAAGAAAGAACGCACTGGTGAACTTGGCAACACCCAAAGACACAGAAGACTACGGAAAACAGCCGTGGTGGATGACAGAAGAATTATTTCCCTGGTGAAATAAAATATCGTTTTATTGAATGAAAGATCCTTTCACAACAGTTGGCCGGGTCAAGAGCCCTCCCCATGAGGTCTGTGTCAGTCTTCACCAGAGTAAACCCAGAGGGTTCACCACAAGATGGAAACCATTGGTGAACTTCAAAAACAGGAAGGTCAAATTAGAGTTTGCAAGGACAATGACCCGGAGCATACTGCGAAGGCAAGCAAAGAATTTTTCGAACGAAGTGTAATGTTCTGCCTGATTAAGATGTAAATACCCTCAAATTAAACCTGAAAGTCTATCCTTAAAGTACACATTGGATGTTTCATTTCAAATCAATTGTGGTGGTGTACAGAGCCAAAATTATTAAAATTGTATCAATGTCCAAATATTGGACCCAACTGTGGGTGACAAGCTAACTAGGAGCTAGCTAACTAGGAGCTAGCTAGCCAGCTGCGGATTATGACGTAACTCATCAGAACTGGGCTTCACATATAACACAAATAACAAAATAGTTCTAACATTTTTCTACCTTTTTTTTCTAATGCAAAAATACAAAAGGCACAGTTACTATTCTTATGCCGTCTTTTTGTAGCGATTCAATGTAGGGTAATTAGGGTGCCGTAAGAATAGCGGACATGTCTATTCTTACAGCTGCCATCGATTAACCTTCAATTTCAAACATTTTGGCCATAAATCCATATTTGGGTTAGGGTTAAGGCGCTCTAAGAATAGTCACGGCCTACAAAAAGCAATCTTGAGAATAGCAAAATATAACCAAAACTTTCTCAGTCTTCCACCTGGGTCTCTCAGAACCGATACAAGGTTTCATAAAAGTGTTCCTATGATGAGGGATTTGAAAGATGGATTTGAACCATCCCCGTCCCTCCGGGTGAAGAAGCCGTTGCAGCACACCTGGCAGATGAAAGGGCCCAGGTGGGCCATCTGGAGGTGCTTGGTCAGGCAGTGTTCAGTATGTATTCAGACCCGGCTCGCCAACGCTGTTGCCCTGGCGATCCCACTGTTTGGTTTGATTGGCTGGTTGGTTACGCTGAGTCATCTGAGCCCGCCTATAATCAGATATGACAATTTAACATTTAACCTTAACAACAAAATCTACATGAAACAGTATGCACAATAACCCAAACATAATTTGCCTACCACATAATTGTGTGAAATCCAAATCACATCACCAAATAAAGACTAGAAATAGATTGAGCCCTTCAGATTGCAAAGAAATACAATTGATAACAGAAAAAATTTGTGTTCGTGGACTTTTGGAGATATTCAAGCACATCGAGGAACACAGTAATAACCATCAATTACAATAGGGTTCCTTGCACCTTCGGTGCTTGGCCCCCTTAATATAGTTTACAACAAACAAAAAACAAACCTTTCACCTGACCTTGTGTACGTTCTTCAGGTGCTTCGACAGGTGACCCGACTGGCTGAAGCTCTTCTTACACTTGGGGCAGTGGTGCGGTTTCTCCCCGGTGTGGACCAGCTTGTGCCTCTTCAGGTTGTTGGAATCCAGGAAGCCCTTCCCGCAGGTCGCACACCAGTGCCTCTTCTCCCCGTTGTGCCAGCGCAGGTGGATGTTCAGTTTCACCCTCCGTTTGAAGCTCTTCTCGCATAGGGGGCACTGGAACGGTTTCTCCCCCGTGTGGATCATGATGTGCGCCTCCACGTCCCGCCGAGTGTAGAAGCTCTTCTCGCACACCTGGCAGACGAACGGCCGGCGGCGGCCGTGGACGGTCTGGAGGTGCTGGGTCAGGCCGAAGCGGTACGTGAAGGTTTTGCCGCACTGCGGGCAGGCGTGGCTCTCGCCGCTGTGCACCCGGGCATGCCGGTTAAGGATGATCTTGTCCGGGAAGCTCTTTCCACAGAGCGAGCAGGAGAAGGGGCGTTCTCCCATGTGCATGCTGCTGACGTGACTCTCCAACGCCGCAGTGCTGTCGAGGATGCGCCCGCACGCCCCACACTGGTTCTTCAGGAGACGGTCGCCGATGAGCTGCAGCGGTTGGTGCGGTGACCCTGCGTTTTTTTGCTTCCTTCGTTGTTGACGAATGACGAAGGAGGGGGTGTTGTTCTGGCGGGGTGTGGTCTTGACGGCTGCGGCGGAGCGGGGGCTGGGGGAGGCTGGGAGTCTATAGGGGGAGGCGGGGGATCGTTTCAGGCTGGACCGAGGGAAGTTGATGGTAGGTGGGGTGGAGGGGGCCTGAGTCCTAGTTGTGCCCGAGCAAGGGCTGCTTGTTAGGAGGCTGTGTCGTGTGGGGGTGGGAGCCTGGGTCTGGGACGAGTGCCCCCTCTGTGCCTGAGCTGTGCTACGCCTCCTGGTGGTCATGGCTGGAGTCTGTGCCTGTCTGGGCGGAGTCACTGCAGCGGTAGATCGTCCTGATTGGACATCACTAGTCTGGGTATTCGCCGATTGGTTGGATTTGGTAGCCTTGGGCTGGTTAGCATCAGCAGCTTGAGACATTCTAGGTTTCTTAGGGCTGATGGGAGAGTGGGAAGGGTCTGGTTCCGTGGCGCTGGATTGTGGGCGGGGTCTAAGGCGGGCTCGGAGGTGGCTAACGAGCAACTCTTTAGTGTTACCAGTAGGTACCCCCTCTGTGTCTCTGGGGCTCATCTCCGTGGCAACAGCTATGGTCTCCATGGTTTCCGTAGATGTGGTGGGAAGGGGACAGGGCGCATCCATGCTGTCTGAGTCCACCTGGAAACGGAGCACATCATATTAACCAGAAACAGATACCGGTCTTCAGATCATCCCCACGCTCATCCAACTCCACTGAGTTTATGTCTCTGAAACATGCTAGGAAACAGTCAAACCGTCCCGTTAGTTAAGTTAGTTAGTTAGCTAGCTAGCTAGCTAGTTATCTTGTTAGCCAGATAGTTAGCTACTTAGTTTGTTAGCTAGTTAGCCAGTTAGTTAGCTAGTTAGTCAGTTAGTTTGTTAGCTAGTTAGCCAGTTAGTTAGTTAGTTACCTAGCAAGCTAGCCACTTGGTTAGTTAGCCAGGTAGTTAGTTATTTAGTTAGTCAGTTAAGTAGTTAGTTGGCCAGTTAGTTAGTCAGTTAGCTAGTTAGCCAGTGAGTTAATTAACTACTTGGCTAGTTAGCCAGTTAGTTAGTTAGCCCGTTTCAGTGTTGTTTTTGTTGTCTGTCTGACTTGTCCCTTTCTAAGACTATGTAAAGCGTTGTTGGGTCTTTTGAAAGGCTCTATATCAATGTTATTCATTATTATTATTCATATTATTATCAATCAATCAAAGCTTTATTTGTATAGCGCATTTCATACCCAGAGGCAACACAATGCGCTTTACAGAGAACATTCAGATGCATTATTATTCAGATGCAGGCACGTCAGTAAACTGTCAAACCCGTTACCTGTGGAGGGTCAGAGTCCGCTGCCGCAGCTGAAAGACCCAGCTGGGTGAGGAACTGAGTTTGGGACAGCGGGCTCGCCGGGTCAGAGGTCGTCTCCGTGGGACCGCGGGTGGACAGCCTCAGCAGGGCCACCACGGCTATTTTCTCTGGTGCGCCCCTCGAGGACGCCGGCGCTGGTGACGTGCAAGTCTGCTGAGCAACCGCAGACGGACGCCCTGCTTCCTCCATCAGCTGCTGTTGTTCTGTGACCACAGACGGTTGTGGTTGCTGTTCAACCAGCGACTGTTCTTCTCTCTCAGGCTCTGCCACCCCTGGGTGTTGCTCTGCTCCAGGGGCCTCCTCCTGCTGCTCTCTGCCCCTGGATGGGCTGGGGGTCTGGGGGGCCTCCTGGGACACTGGGGATCTCTGGAGGGGGGGTGCCTTCGCCAGTGGCGGAGCTGTGGGAGTCTGTACGTGCCCGGTCGTTGACGATGCCAACTTCGAGCAGGAAACGAGGACTGACGTCGTAGGTACGCTTCCTGCGATGGACGCCGTTGCTGTGGTAACAGGAGAGTGCTCTGATGCAGGAGACGGTTGGGCTGTTGGTTGAACGGGTACGGTGTGCTGCAGTTGCCTTGGTGGTATGGTGATTGTTTGACTAGTTACTATGGGCTGAAGTCTTGGCGATATGACTATTATACGATGAGGACGTCCAACTATTGTTCGGTCTGCAACAATCACCTGACCTGAGGCAATGGCCTGCTGCAGAGCCAACCCTATCGTTGACTGGCCTGGGGCCATGGCCTGTTGTCCTGACAACATTCCTGGTTGTCCAGGGGAGACTCGAGAGTGGAGTGGCAAGGCTGCCAGAGTCAGAGGTGGCCTTGGGGTCTGCAACGTTGACACTTCTGCCGATGACGTCAGGCTAAAGGATGTCGCCGGGCGCAAGGCATTCAGTACCGTCTGCATCAGACTGCTAGGCAACGCCGGGTGGACTGGCGATCGTATAGAAGCTTCCGTCGATGGTTGGCAGGGGCCAGTTGCCATCGCCATTACCGGGGGCGTGGCATCCGACGTTGGTGGCCGTCGCATTCCTGGGGACGTCACCGCTTGCGGGTGCATAGCAACCTCAGACGGACGCCCTGCTACCTCGGTCGGCTGCTGTTGTTCTGTGACCACAGACGGTTGTGGTTGCTGTTCAACCGGCGACTGTTCTTCTCTCTCAGGCTCTGCCACCCCTGGGTGTTGCTCTGCTCCAGGGGCCTCCTCCTGCTGCTCTCTGCCCGGGCTGGGCTCTCTGCTCCTGGATGGGCTGGGGGTCTGGGGGGCCTCCTGGGACACTGGGGCTCTCTGGAGGGGAGGCACCACTCCGGCTGAGGAAGGCTGGGTGGCGAGGGGCCTCCCTGGGGTACTACGACTGACCAGGGACCCGAGGCGTCTTTTAAGCAGAGCTGAAGAGGGGTGGACGAGAGAAATGGAGAGAGAGAGGGAGGGGGGGAGGGAGGGAGGGAGGGAGGTGGACAGACAGAGTGGGTGTAGAATGGAGAGAGGCAGTGGTGGAGAAGAGAGGAAGAAAGGACCCCATTATAGACCTAGCAGTCAGACAGGTTACAGACAGTACTGACAGAGCATTGTGAGGTATAACAGTCTACTCACTGGCAGTAACTCTGGACGAGGCTCTGCCAGTCTTGGCGGGGGTGGCAGGTTCGGGGGGCGGGGCGGGCTTGGGGGCGTTCTTGGGGGGACGGCCACGCCCCCTCTTGACTGGAGGCTCATCGGGGGCGGGAACAGGCACAGTGTGAGGGGCCTGATCCAGCTCCATCTCTGGCTGCTCCTCCTCTCGTAGCACTGCAGGCTCCTCCTCCTCCTTCACCTCCTCCTCTTCCACCACCTCCACCTCCACCACCTCCTCCTCCTCCTCCACCTCCTTCTCCTCCTCCTCTTCCACCTCCTCCACCACCACCTCCTCCTCCACCTGGATGATGTCTGCAACTGAAGGAGGGTGGAGATTGAGAGGAACTGTTAGAAAATACTGTCTATTAAACAACAGAACACACAGACGGGGAACTGAGTCAGCATTTCTCCACAGCTACAGAGATATTGTGGGGTTTTCAATTCTATAGACATATTTTTCATTCAAATGAATTACAAACGTCAATATTATGTTCACTGACATGAGTGACATGTTAGCTAGCGAGCTAGCAACATAAAAATGGTAACGAAACGTTAGTAGCGCTGTCAATCGATAATTAATTGCAAAGAGTGAAATCGCTATTTTTCCAGTTTTCACAAATAGAATAAAGATTTCACAAATCTGAAACTGTGTTTTAATGAGTTTCTGTAGTTTACTTGACATTTCTACATCTGGTTTTTGAGCTGGACCCGGTCTAATGTGGTCTAGATGGGGAAAAAGAGTGAAATCGCTATTTTTCCGGTTTTCCCAAATAGGATAAAGGTTTCCCAAATCTGAAACTGTTTTAATGAATCTCTGGAGTCCACCTGATAATCTAGTGCAGGTTTGACATGTGTAAATGATGTTGTTTTTGATCTGGACCTGAAAACATGAGGGTATCCGAAGTAGATGGACAATGTGGGCTAGATGATTCATATTTAGCAAGAAAAATCAGCATATTTTATTGTGCTGCCTGTCTCCGTTTGCGTTTAAACTTTGACAGCTGTCCCGACTCCCACAATGAGTTAAATTGACAGCCCTAGTTATTAGACAGACTTTTGACACTACAGCTGACATATTTTGGCATAACAGCTCCTCTAGATAAAGACTGATACTAAATCTGACAGCACAACACACTATTGACAGTGCAACGCACTACATCGAAAGTAAGTAGAAATTAGAGTAATGTAATGTTTGTTGAAACGGGCTTTCCTTCCTTTACCTGGGATCTCTCTGAGGTCGAGTCTGCAGATAGGAGTGGGCGGTCCTTCTTCCAGGGTGGAGCCTGGAGTGTATTCATAGTCAGGCTCCTGGAGGACACACACACATATACACACACATACACACACACACACACAGTCAGGCCTTTTATTATAAAGTGACAATTTCCAAATTTCAAATGGATTTGTTTTCTTCCAAATTAACACTGGACCTGGAAGCCCCCCCCTCGCCTCGTCTCAGATAAACACGTTTTCATGGTCTGCTTGAATACATTTAGATTAAGGTTGTCCTTAACTGATGAACAGGTCCTCCAAATATTAGGCTATTCAGTATATCAGATTCAATATGCTTCATACTTCAGTATACAGTACTATATCATTCGGAACAATGCCAAGTGAGTAAACAAAAGTAGATTTGTTTCCCCTTACTTTTATTTTGAAAGTCCTTGAAAGAACGCTACCGGTAAGTTTAATTAAACTGCAAAAATGCACAAAAAAACCACTAAAATTTCGGGTGCGCTATTAACGCCTCGCTATCTCGTGACCCCTCGGTTTTTGGGGTTGCATGAGGTCCCTGGTGAGGACAAGTGGCTAAAAACGTTAATAAATACACGCCCATGCTCCGGACAACAGACAGACAGACAGACAGACAGACAGACAGACAGACAGACAGACAGACAGACAGACAGACAGACAGACAGACAGACAGACAGACATGGTATTCCCTATGTCTCAACAACTTGACTTTTAAAACCACCTTTTGTAATGTCTGTTGAAAGCTTTACTCTTCCATCACAATGTACAGTAATATTTAAATATCTTTACTTGGGTGTTTTTCCCAGCAAAATGTGTTATTATATACGCAAATATTTGGAATTAGATTAATTCATTGTCAGCCCTAATAATAATAATAATAATAAAAACAACAACAACAACGATGGACGCCGTGCTACTGTACCTCGATCAGCTGCTGTTGTTCTGTGACCACAGACGGTTGTGGTTGCTGTTCAACCAGCGACTGTTCTTCTCTCTCAGGCTCTGCCACCCCTGGGTGTTGCTCTGCTCCAGGGGCCTCCTCCTGCTGCTCTCTGCCCGGGCTGGGCTCTCTGCTCCTGGATGGGCTGGGGGTCTGGGGGGCCTCCTGGGACACTGGGGCTCTCTGGAGGGGAGGCACCACTCCGGCTGAGGAAGGCTGGGTGGCGAGGGGCCTCTCTGGGGTACTACGACTGACCAGGGACCCGAGGCGGCTTGGAAGCAGAGCTGAAGAGGGGTGGAAGAAGAAATGGAGAAATGGAGAGAGAGATGATCAATAAAACCCTACAGGATTCATACTTTGCGGCGAAATTTATGTCAGAACACCAACTACCCCCTCGGTGAGCTTCTTGTCTTTGAAATTTAGATTTTAACATGTTTTTGAATGATTTTTCAAGGTGCCCACCCACATCCATTGTATGACCTAAACGGTGGTAGAGCAATAATCAGACGTTCCTCAAAAGTGCTAGTTTTGTCAACGTTTTGATCTGAACCATTGTATATGATCATAAGTAACCTTAAAACAGGGCTAAACATGATTTTCCCTTTACTACTCCTTTAATTGTGCTCTGCGTTGTGTTTTGAGTGTCACTCATCCCTCTGTCCCAAGTTCAGGGACTGTCCAGGGCGGGGCGCGAAACTGCCAAGTCAGATGTGCTAAAAACTACGGCAAGAGAGAGGTCCCACACTGCAGGGTCGTTAGCACATATCCTTTCTACTAGGGGATTGAGTTCCACTACTCTGCTTTAGCCTCCTCGTTGTAATCTATACGTGGATAGAAATGGGGCGGTTTCTTTGTAAGGGGGGGTGTCTGTAGGCTCTGTGTCTTCTAATAGGGATTCCTAGCGAGTCAACTCACGTCATTTTTTTTCCCAACCAACTTCTGCCATAACCACGCCCCCGCGAGTTTTCATTGGACAACCCTAATGGTGCGTTCCAGGCAACCCGTAACTCGTGTTTTTCCTACCTCCTACACGTGAAAATGCTCTGGAATGGCAGTCAAACCCGTAACTTCCCACCCGGCAACTGGTAGTACATCGAGCTGTACGAGTTCACGGGTGGGAAGTTACGGGTTTGAGGTCGGAAAAACACAAGTTACGGGTTGCCTGGAACGCGGCATAACCCTAACCCTATCCCTAACCCAATGAAAACTCGCGGGGGCGTGGTTATGGCAGAAGTTGGATGGGAAAAAAAATCACGCAGGGAACTCGGGTTGGTGACGTCAGATTTGAGTGAGGGGTTGGCCTTGTGAGTCGGTCCGAGAGTACGAGTTGTTCCTGAGTTGTTCTCCCTACCGGAGACTACGGAAGCCCATAGACCTCGCACGCTACACTAGCTCCAGTCCCCGTGGACTTACGGGTGGGGGACGACAGGGAGCACCACAATTAGCCTATTCCAGCTAAGCTATGTAGTCATGCTAGCTGGACATGTAAACAAGTACAATCCTGGATGCGATCTACACGCTAAACATTATAGAGAATAATAAGATGATCAATTAAACTCAGAACATCATTAAATAGTGACTTTAAATCAGAAACCTGCTCGATGTAGCTTGATCTGGGGTTGCATTTCCAACATGGTCTGCAGTTGCGCGCTTTTCTCCTGGGATCTCCAGATCTCTTCCTGGCACTCAGAGAGGGTCTTCTCATACTGCCCAAAGATCTCCACAGCTGCTGCTGCTAACCTCTCCGTGACAAAATCCCTGAACTGATTTAGTTTAGACATTTTTCCACGGTTTTAAAACGAGGACACGCAAGCTACCAGTTGCTCCACAGCGTGAACCGGCGGATCATAACCCACTTCCGGTAGCTTTGTCTTCTTCTTCTTCTTCTTTGGGTTTCCTGTACGCAACAGCGCCATGCTGCCCCCCACAGGCCGACGACAGCATTTATATTCTCCCACACAGTAGATTTGTTTTTAAGATATTTCCAAATAAAAGTCACGCAAGAAAGGTCGATATTCTGGTCTTTTTCATGTTTGTAGTTAGTGCCCATGTGTGGCTGAACTTGTGGAGGATGTCCAGGCTCTGCTGCAAGCCCTCTGTGGAGGGAGAGAGGACCAGGTCATCTGTGGAGGGAGACAGGACCAGGTCATCTGTGGGGGAGACAGGACCAGGTCATCTGTGGAGGGAGACAGGACCAGGTCATCTGTGGAGGGAGACAGGACCAGGTCATCTGTGGAGGGAGACAGGACCAGGTCATCTGTGGAGGGAGACAGGACCAGGTCATCTGTGGAGGGAGACAGGACCAGGTCATCTGTGGAGGGAGACAGGAGGACCAGGGCTGCGTTCCGAATCGCATACTTCTACTTCTTACTACCAGTACCTACTACTGCTGCCCTTAGAAAGTACATACTTCTACTTCTTACTACCAGTACCTACTACAGCTGCCCTTAGAAAGTACATACTTCTACTTCTTACTACCAGTACCTACTACAGCTGCCCTTAGAAAGTACGTACTTCTACTTCTTACTACCAGTACCTACTACAGCTGCCCTTAGAAAGTACATACTTCTACTTCTTACTACCAGTACCTACTACAGCTGCCCTTAGAAAGTACATACTTCTACTTCTTACTACCAGTACCTACTACAGCTGCCCTTAGAAAGTACGTACTTTGCAAGCAGTAGGCATCCAATCGGGACATACTACCTTGTCATAACATTGCGCCTTGAAATTTGCCCACATCCGTCGCTGTCCATAACGCGACATTCGTCTACAGCTGTCACGACTCGCACATGTGACACACATTTCCGCTGCGCACAGGATTGTGGGTCAGAATAGCCAGAAAAGCCTGCTGGCTTGCATACTGCAAAATACGACCGGATGTAGTAGGTCATCCTGGTACTTTTGCCATACTGCATGTGGCATACTATGTATTGGGACATACTACATTCTGTTTTGGCATACTATATAGTAGGCTAGTATGCGATTCGGAACGCAGCCCAGGTCATCTCAAACATCAGGCTCTTGACCTCAGTGACCTGCAGGGTCACACCCGGGGCTGTGGATTTCTGCAGTAGTTCTGCAAATGTATATATATAAATGTTGAAGAGGGTGGGGCTCATACTGCACCCCTCTTTCACCCCACGGTACTGTTTGAAATAATTTGTTCTTTTGTTTCCAATTTTGATTGCACATGTTATTCAAATACATTGTTTTAATTAAATCATATGTTTTACCCCCTATACCACTCTCCAGTAACTGATAAACAAACCCTTCATGCAAAATACTATCGAAAGCTTTTTTGAAGTCTACAAAACATGAATACATGTTATTTTTATTTTGGTGAACGTGTGTTAATGAGAGTGTTGAGGGTGAAGATATGGTCAGATGTGCGATGGTTTGTGAATGAATGAATCTGATTTGACTTGTATGCGGGTCGTTGGGGTCATTTCAGAATGGTCCTATCCGGGTGTTGATGATGCTCAGAGCATCTTGTCCCTACAGCTGGTCACACATGTTCCTCTGGAGATCTGAGGGTCACATTTATCATCCTCTGATCCGGTCCTGATCCGGTCCTGATCCGGTCCACTCTCTGATCCTCTGATCCGGTCCTGATCCGGTCCTGATCCGGTCCACTGTCTGACCCGGTCCTGATCCGGTCCACTCTCTGATCCGGTCCACTCTCTGATCCGGTCCTGATCCGGTCCTGATCCGGTCCACTCTCTGATCCTCTGATCCGGTCCACTCTCTGATCTGGTCCTGATCCGGTCCTGATCCTGTCCGCTCTCTGATCCGGTCCTGATCCGGTCCGCTCTCTGATCCGGTCCTGATCCGGTCCTGATCCAGTCCTGATCCGGTCCGCTCTCTGATCCGGTCCGCTCTCTGATGCACTACGGGCTCAGCCGGCGTCCTGATAGGCCAGGCCCAACGCTGAGTTTGATTGGCTCTCAGCAAACGCTCCCAGACTAATCACATCCAGATGTGTGTTCTCCTTCCAGAGAGAGAGAGAATTAAAGAGCAGAGAGAAAGAGAGGGAGAGAGAGAGAGAGAGAGGGAGGGAGAGAGAGGAACAGAGAGAGAGAGAGAGGAACAGAGAGAGAGAGAGAGAGAGGGAGAGAGAGAGAGAGGGAGAGAGAGAGAGAGCAGGAGAAAGAGGGAGAGAGAGAGAGTGAGAGAGAGAGAGAGAGAGAGGGAGAGAGAGGGAGAGAGTGAGAGAGAGAGGAGGGAGAAGAGAGAGAGCGAGACAGAGAGAGAGAGGAGAGAGAGAGGGAGAGAAGAGAGAGAGAGAGAGCAGAGCGGCCGTGTCGTTAACAAAACAGCAGGCTTCTGTCAGATGCATTCTGGTCCGCTGACTCGGGCATTTCCTGTCTGGATTTTGGGGGATTGTGTGTGTGTGTGTGTGTGTGTGTGTGTGTGTGTGTGTGTGTGAGAGAGGTC
>NC_140264.1:5851726-5854226 GCF_949987555.1 Borostomias antarcticus | reverse complement strand
TCTCTCTCTCTCTCTCACTCTCTCGCTCTCTCTCTCTCTCTCTCTCTCTCTCTCTCACACACACACACACACACACACACACACGGTTCCTTCCTGCTGTCTAAGCCAACTCCACTCCCCTGAACGTGGCGGTTGAAGTTGTCCGGTCGCTCCAAAACTAATAGAAATATGGCCCTATTTGGTTCCGTATTACAGGCTAAGGTTCCGCATCCTCTGGGGTTT
This sequence comes from Borostomias antarcticus, assembly GCF_949987555.1. Lineage (NCBI taxonomy): Eukaryota > Metazoa > Chordata > Actinopteri > Stomiiformes > Stomiidae > Borostomias > Borostomias antarcticus. The sequence goes on along the minus strand of NC_140264.1, from coordinate 5,854,004 downwards.
CTCATGGAAATGATTCATCCCACCATTCAAACAGCACTCTATGCAGCTGTAAGTTAGTGGAACCTTATTTTCAGAGGGTTCTTCTATTGTAAATGGTTCTTTAAAAGCACCCTGCTGGTATTTGGAGTGACCTAGCCCTAGACCTAGACCTAACTTTATCGCGATAAAGTGAGTCAGCCGTCATGAGACAAAAGTGAATCAGCCGTCATGAGACAGCCATGTCATGATGTCGCTGATTGACATCTAGACCTGTCAGAGAAGTGCAGCAGAATAATACTTCGGTTGAAAATGGCGTGGGGCCAGGCGACTAGAGACACACACACACACACACACACACACACACACACACACACACACACACACACACAGCCTAGAATGCTGACTGGTGTGTTAATAGTTTATATCAGTGATTTGACCTCTTCCTCTCCCTCCCTCTCATTCTCCTGGTCCAGTGACTACGACTCACTCAAGAAGGACAATGTCTACGACAACAACAAACTGGTAAGTGTTTGTGTACTAATGCTTGTGTGTGTGTGTGTGTGTGTGCTATTGCTTGTGTGTGCTAATGCTTGTGTATATGTGTGCTAATGCTTGTGTGTATGTGTGCTAATGCTTGTGTGTGTGTGCTAATGCTTGTGTGTGTGTGTGTGTGTGTACGTGTGCCTTACCCAGAAGCGTCAAAGAACTTGAGGGGGGCTTTCTATTTTTCTTTTTTTTTACATTTCAGTTATTGTTTGTTTATCATTAGCCTACATTTTACAATGCGGAGCTATGATTATTTTCTCTACTGAGCTGAATGTATTATTTTAATTATGTCATAGACCACCTCGGAAAGCCACCATAACCTCTTTCAAAAAGCCAAACACCCTCTTTCCCGGTGGATTTGGTTTCTTCCAAATGAACACTGGACCTGGAAGCCCCCCCTCGCCTCGTCTCAGATAAACACGTTTTCATGGTCTGCTTGCATACATTTAGATTAAGGTTGTCCTTAACTGATGAACAAGTCCTCCAAATATTAGGCTATTCAGTATATCAGATTCAATATACTTCATACTTCAGTATAGAGTATATCATTCGGACCAATGCCAAGTGAGTAAACAAAAGTAGATTTGTTTCCCCTTACTTTTATTTTGAAAGTCCTTGAAAGAACGCTATTGGTAAGTTTAATTTCTCACCTTGAGTGGCAACTGGTAGTATGCTGTGTCCTGATTTTAAACTGAACACAAAAAACAGTAAAATAACGCCTCGCTATCTTGTGCCCCCACGTTTTTTTGGGGTTGCATGACGCCCCTGTCCTTACCTATAGGCCACATTTGGGGACGGCATGTTCAATTGTGGATAAAATTGGTGTGTGTGAGTGTGCGTACGGCAATGTGTGTTTGTGTGTGTGTGGTCGGTCAGTTAGGCCTAATTCTGTCATCAGAGGTCACGGTGCTCCGTCAGAGGTCACGCTGATCCTTCATACAGACCCAGCTGCTCCACACACCTCCCAGTTTCCTCCAGAGCCGTACGCAAACAGGCGACCGGCCTCCATCACGGCTCCTGCTGCGACACACCACACTGGTGACCTGGACCCGCAGACCCAAAATGGCCGCCATCGTTGATGTTTTACATACCAGAGTCCTCCGTGCAGGCTGAGCTGTGTGTGTGTGTGTGTGTGTGTGTGTGTGTGGGTGCGCATGTGTGTGTGTGGGTGCGTGCGCGCATGTGTGTGTGTGTGTGTGTGTGTGTGGGTGCGTGCGCGCATGTGTGTGTGTCTCGTTCTGAGCTGTATTCTGTATGAGTCATGTCTGACCTTCTGTCCTGCCCTCTGGAACTCTGGGAATTCGTGCACAAGTTCTCTGTTGCATGATGGTAAGGGGGAAGTCTAGGGGCTTACCAGCTGCATGTGTGTGTTACCAGCTGCATGTGTGTGTTACCAGCTGCATGTGTGTGTTACCACCTGCATGTGTGTGTTACCAGCTGCATGTGTGTGTTACCAGCTGCATGTGTGTGTTACCAGCTCCATGTGTGTGTTACCAGCTGCATGTGTGTGTTACCAGCTCCATGTGTGTGTTACCAGCTCCATGTGTGTGTTATCAGCTGCATGTGTGTGTTATCAGCTGCATGTGTGTTACCAGCTGCATGTGTGTGTTATCAGCTGCATGTGTGTGTTATCAGCTCCATGTGTGTGTTACCAGCTCAATGTGTGTGTTACCAGCTGCATGTGTGTGTTACCAGCTGCATGTGTGTGTTACCAGCTGCATGTGTGTGTTACCAGCTCCATGTGTGTGTTACC
>NC_140264.1:5748863-5849026 GCF_949987555.1 Borostomias antarcticus | reverse complement strand
ATTATGGAAATCGTTTAACTTTTTTTTTTTCTCCTCTCAATATTTATTTTTTTTTTTTTTTCTCTTGGTATTATTTTTTTTGAACATCAAAATTCAATAATTGCCTTCTTGTCATTTGCTCATAAAGGCGGTTTCTGTGAAAAGGGTTCCCCCCCCCTCCCCCCCACCCCCCCCCCCTCCCCCCCTCCCGGACGCTGCGCGAGCCAAACACACGCTGCGCGCGATGAAAAGCAGCCCCTTGACATGCGGTCCTGAGAGACGCTGCATTTAAATCCTCTCTCTCTCTCTCTCTCTCTCTCTCTCTCTCTCTTTATTTCTTTCTTTCTCTCTCTCTCTCTTTCTCTCTCTGTCTCTCTCTCTCTCTCTCTCTCTCTTTATTTCTTTCTTTCTCTCTCTCTCTCTTTCTCTCTCTGTCTCTCTCTCTCTCTCTCTCTTTATTTCTTTCTTTCTCTCTCTCTCTCTCTCTCTCTTTATTTCTTTCTTCTCTCTCTCTCTCTCTCTCTTTCTCTCTCTCTCTCTCTCTCTCTCTCTCTCTCTCTTTATTTCTTTCTTCTTTCTCTCTCTCTCTCTTTCTCTCTCTGTCTCTCTACCCCCTCTCTCCCGCCCTTCTCTTTGGCCGGGTACGAGTGACATTGTCAGATGCTGGCTTTAATTAACTTGATAATAAGACGCGCGACGACGCCCATGCAGGACCAGGGTTCGGCTCTCCCGTCCCCCTTTTATCTCAGAGTGTGTGTGTGTGTGTGTGTGTGGTGCGTCTTGACTGGTCTTTCAACGTTTGTTATGAATAAGAAAATAATCTATCACACTGTGTCTCCCACCAAAGGGACACATATAGAACCAAGAGGAACACACACACACACACACACACGCACACACACGCACACACACACACGAGCACGCACGCACGCGCGCCACACACGCCATTTTGGCAGGTGTGGTTTTGAACCAGATATCTGTGAGCTCACGTCACCCTCGGTCGGTCGGACCAAAACAATATCAGGGCTGGAGAAGACTGCTCACCCTCACCCAAATACAGACCTCACACACACACACACACCTACACCTATCCACGCACACATTACCGCCCCAGCCCCCCCCGCCCCACACACACACACACACATACACAGTTCTTCTCGGACTGTTTGTGAGGACTTGAGTTGAGTGGTGGTGGTGGAGGAAGAGTGTGTGTGTGTGTGTGTGTGTGTGGTGTGTGTGTGTGTGTGTGTGTGTGTGTGTGTGTGTGGGTAGGGCCTGGGCGGTAATGTGTGTGTGGATAGGGGTGTGTGTGTGTGGGGGGGGGGGGGGGGGGCTTAGTTACATGTTATTAGGCCTGAGCAGAGTTACCAGAAACAGAAAGAGAGGGAAATGGAGGGGGGACAGAGAAGAGAGAGGGAGAGAGGAGGGAGGGAGAGAGGGAGGGAGAGAGGGAAATGGAGGGGGGACAGAGAAGAGAGAGGGAGAGAGGAGGGAGGGAGAGAGGGAGGGAGGGAGAGGGAAATGGAGGGGGGACAGAGAAGAGAGAGGGAGAGAGGAGGGAGGGAGAGAGGGAGGGAGAGAGGGAAATGGAGGGGGGACAGAGAAGAGAGAGGGAGAGAGGAGGGAGGGAGAGAGGGAGGGAGAGAGGGAAATGGAAGGGGGGACAGAGAAGACAGGAAAGTTTTTAGGATTAATTTATCATGGTGGATTTCTGTCTCATGTTGGCGTGGATGACATCATGCAAACTGCCTAGAGGGGATGGAAAATATGTCAGATATAGTAGGCTATAAAACCATTATAACCACATAATACCATTATAACCACATAAAACCATTATAACCACATAATACCATTATAACCACATAATACCCTTATAACCACATAATACCATTATAACCACATAAAACCATTATAACCACATAATACCATTATAACCACATAATACCATTATAACCACATAATACCATTATAACCACATAATACCATTATAACCACATAATACCATTATAACCAGGCTACATAACTCCAGTATAGCTAGCTCAGTGTTAATGAAACCATTATAACCCTAGCTCAGTGTTAATGAAACCATTATAACCCTAGCTCAGTGTTAATGAAACCATTATAACCCTAGCTCAGTGTTAATGAAACCATTATAACCCTAGCTCAGTGTTAATGAAACCATTATAACCCTAGATCAGTGTTAATAAAACCATTATAACCCTAGCTCAGTGTTAATAAAACCATTATAACCCTAGCTCAGTGTTAATGAAACCATTATAACCCTAGCTCAGTGTTAATGAAACCATTATAACCCTAGCTCAGTGTTAATGAAACCATTATAACCCTAGCTCAGTGTTAATGAAACCATTATAACCCTAGCTCAGTGTTAATGAAACCATTATAACCCTAGCTCAGTGTTAATAAAACCATTATAACCCTAGCTCAGTGTTAATGAAACCATTATAACCCTAGCTCAGTGTTAATGAAACCATTATAACCCTAGCTCAGTGTTAATGAAACCATTATAACCCTAGCTCAGTGTTAATGAAACCATTATAACCCTAGCTCAGTGTTAATAAAACCATTATAACCCTAGCTCAGTGTTAATGAAACCATTATAACCCTAGCTCAGTGTTAATGAAACCATTATAACCCTAGCTCGGTGTTAATGAAACCATTATAACCCTAGATCAGTGTTAATGAAACCATTATAACCCTAACTCAGTGTTAATGAAACCATTATAACCCTAGCTCAGTGTTAATGAAACCATTATAACCCTAGCTCGGTGTTAATGAAACCATTATAACCCTAGCTCAGTGCTAATGAAACCATTATAACCCTAGCTCAGTGTTAATGAAACCATTATAACCCTAGCTCAGTGTTGATGAAACCATTATAACCCTAGCTCAGTGTTAATGAAACCATTATAACCCTAGCTCGGTGTTAATGAAACCATTATAACCCTAGCTCAGTGTTAATGAAACCATTATAACCCTAGCTCAGTGTTAATGAAACCATTATAACCCTAGCTCAGTGTTAATGAAACCATTATAACCCTAGCTCAGTGTTAATAAAACAGCACATATGCATACCCTTTACACAGCATCTATAAAGAAGAAACCTCTTTAAAAAGGTTCCACATACTGTAGAACCTTTCCATTTCCAACAGAACCCTTTCAGCTCCATAAGGTGCTGTATGGAAACAGAAAGGGTTCTTTGTGACCTGAAAAAGGGTTCTACTGTATAGAACGTTACCGACCTGAAAAAAAGATCTTTATGAAAGCTTTTTTTTTTTCCAGAGAGCTCATCTCTAGTGTTACAAACGGGTCTGTATATAAGCGACACCGAGCACAGTTCATAACCTGGTATTTGGTTAAAGGCCTGCTCCGCCCTAATGGACAAGCCCACGGGTTCGCTCCCCCTGACGTCGGCGGATTGATCCGTCCTCACGTTCCAGCCTCCAGCCGTGCTAGCCGAGGTCAATATGAGAGCTGCGGAGTCCCCCAGGGTACCCCCGTTATTACATTCATCATTACAACACCCGCGGGCAGGTGCTCCTGACCTCAACACCCCCCCCACGTCCCCCACCCCACCTCCCAAACAAACTAATAATGCTCTGGCAACAGAGCCGCTGCCCGCACACCCCGCCCCTGTCCATGCTCCTCTGAGTTGATACATCAAGTCACATTCATTTTTAATTAACAAATTAACGGGAGGCAGTTGATTCTTTTAATTACCCAATTAAATTGGCACGAGTTAATTTTTAACTATCTAAATGAAGTCTCACATTATAAGTTGATTGGTTGATAATTAGGGGCTTGAAAAATCTAAATTAATAAGGAAGTGATTTTGATCCCGGAAAAAAAAACAACTGGGTATGATTCCAATTAATGGACTACAGGGATATTTCTGTGTGTGTATGTGTGTGTGTGTGTGTGTGTGTGAGTGTGTGTGTGTGTGTGTGTGTGTGTGTGTGTGTGAGTGTGTGTGTGTGTGTGTGTGTGTGTGTGTGTGTGTGTGTGTGCGTCGCCATTTATTCGCTGCATGCAAACGTAAAGCTTTGATTTCTAAACGGTAGAGAAACAGGCTTTCTCTCTGATCCAGTGAGCGCGTGCCCCACCTTCTAATCCGACGCAATTAAAAACTTTCCCGCCATCTAATCATCAGTAATTGTGTCGCTGTCGAAGTGAGAGAGGAGGAGGAGGAGGAGGAGGAGGAGGAGGAGGAGGAGGAGGGGAGGAAACAGCGATTGATTGAAACCTTTTTTTTTTCTTTAGGCCTACTTCACTCCATTTTCTGATAGAAAAGGAAAAAGTAATTCCCTCCAAATTACCTTATTCAGTTCTGGTACTCTCGTGCCCTTCAAAACTCTTTCTCTGTCGTCTGCGCATTTATGTTGGGAAAAATAAAACCCCAATATCTAAAATGAGAACGAGTCTTTTAATAATAATCACCAAACTTCTATTAGGAGCAATAATTCCATTTCAATTAAAAGTGACTTATCACCTTTTGCTAAAACGTGCTTAATATGACGAAAATTATCAATGCTTGAAGGAGCTCAAACCGCGGGCTAATTGTAATCAGGGAATCAGAGGTGCTTGTCATTCTCTCTCTCTCTCTCTCTCTCTCTCTCTCTCTCTCTCTCTCTCTCTCTCTCTCTCTCTCTCTTTCTCTCTCTCTCTTTCTCTATCGCCCTCCTCCCCTCCTCCTGCTCCTCGCGCCTCGACTGCCTTGGCACGAGCGGCACGGAAATAGACCTAATTTACTCAGCTCCCGCGGGAAATCCGCTGCGCAGATTAACATTTTCAAAATATAGTAATGATATAATTTGAGAAATGGTGACGCCAATTTGTGCGCAGCCTTTGTACGAGAGTAATTTGCATATATTTCACCGGCTGCTTTCTCCGTCCCGTTAATCACCGAGCGCCTGTGATGATGGTGGCGGCGGAGAGTGAGGAGGAGAGGAGAAGGGAGGCAAAGAGGAGAGGGGTGGGTGAGGGGGTGGGGATGTAGGTGAAGGAGGGAGAGCAATTTCACTTATTTCTCATAATACAACCTCAATTTACCCGTTTGAAATAAACGCAACAAGAGAAATATGCCTAGCTACAAATCCCCGGTTAACCTACTTTCCTCCACAAAGTCCTTAGGGGTGGAAAGTCCTTAGAAACCCGGTATAGGTGCAGGCTGTGACCTCCCAAACCAACACTCTAGAACCCCAGCATTGAGTTCTCTCACTCCCAAACCAACACTCTAGAACCCCAGCATTGAGTTCTCTCACTCCCAAACCAACACTCTAGAACTCCAGCATTGAGTTCTGTCCCTCCCAAACCAACACTCTAGAACTCCAGCATTGAGTTCTGTCCCTCCCAAACCAACACTCTAGAACTCCCAAACCAACACTAGAACTCCCAAACCAACACTCTAAAACTCCACTATTGAGTTCTGTCACTCCCAAAACCAACACTCTAGAACTCCCAAACCAACACTCTAGAACTCCACTATTGAGTTCTGTCCTTCCCAAACCAACACTCTAGAACTCCAGCATTGAGTTCTGTCCCTCCCAAACCAACACTCTAGAACTCCACTATTGAGTTCTGTCCCTCCCAAAACCAACACTCTAGAACTCCCAAACCAACACTCTAGAACTCCAGCATTGAGTTCTCTCACTCCCAAACCAACACTCTAGAACTCGACTATTGAGTTCTGTCACTCCCAAACCAACACTCTAGAACTCCACTATTGAGTTCTGTCCCTCCCAAACCAACACTCTAGAACTCCACTACTGAGTTCTGTCCCTCCCAAACCAACACTCTAGAACTCCACTATTGAGTTCTGTCCCTCCCAAACCAACACTCTAGAACTCCACTATTGAGTTCTGTCCTTCCCAAACCAACACTCTAGAACTCGACTATTGAGTTCTGTCACTCCCAAACCAACAGTGATGGGAAAAGTACACGGAATGTTTACTTGAGTAGAAGTAAAGATACCCATGTAAAAACTGACTTGAGTAAAAGTAATAAGTACTGATCCAAATATCTACTCAAGTGAAAGTGAAAGTACAGACTCTGAAATGTACTTTAAAGTATAATACAAAGTAAAAAGTAGTTTTTCGCGATCCAAAGATCACAATTCTAAATTGGTTACCTTTGTGCTGTTAAGATCAATATTGCCAGTTCTGTTCAAGAAGACCTACCAGACAAGATGGTAGTGTACTTCACTATAATGTTAGTAGCATTAGATCCATTTGTTATTCACACATCACACTTCTGTGTACTGGATGAGTTCAGGATTATCTTAACCGGGATGAAATCATACTCATAGGCCCATCTTTTAATCAACATTTTTAATAGTACAATTTCTTCTTGAAGGTTACAGTAGTGCTTTTTGTTATTCTCATGGCGTGAGCATTGAGTGGCAAAGATTTTTATCTGTAACAAAGTGCATCGTCCCATTGAACGCAAATGAATTTAAGCTGCCCACTGTGCAAATTAAATACTTACTGTCCCATTTTAATTAAATAACCAAATATAAAGGCACATATGCATGTCGTGCACATAAAACTTAAACTGCCAATGAATCAAGTTGAAGTACTCAATTACTTTAAAAGTATACTGCGTCTCCTAATTTACACAACCGTGCAATAGAACTCTACTGCATCTCCTCATTTACACAACAGTGTAGAACTCTACTGCATCTCCTCAATTACACAACAGTATAGAACTCTACTGCATCTCCTCATTTACACAACATTATAGAACTCTACTGCATCTCCTTTTTTACACAACAGTATAGAACTCTACTGCATCTCCTCATTTACACAACAGTATAGAACTCTACTGCATCTCCTCATTTACACAACAGTATAGAACTCTACTGCATCTCCTCATAATGCACGTATGTGTGTGTTTAAGTTGGAGGTGAATGTCATAAGACAAACTAAAACAATAACAAATTACCATGAGAGAGGGAGGTCCGGTAAGGATAAGATCAATCAGCACGTTCAGTTACTAAGTAAGTGAGTCCGTCCGTCAGTCAGTCAGTCTCATTCAGGCAGTCATTGTGTCTCATTCAGGCAGTCAGTCAGTCAGTCTCATTCAGGCAGTCAGTCAGTCAGTCAGTCAGTCAGTCAGTCTCATTCAGTCAGTCAGTCAGTCAGTCTCATTCAGGCAGTCAGTCTCATTCAGTCAGTCAGTCTCATTCATTCAGTCAGTCAGTCTCATTCATTCAGTCAGTCAGTCTCATTCATTCAGTCAGTCAGTCAGTCAGTCTCATTCAGGCAGTCAGTCAGTCAGTCTCATTCAGTCAGTCAGTCAGTCAGTCTCATTCAGGCAGTCAGTCAGTCAGTCAGTCTCATTCAGGCAGTCAGTCAGTCAGTCTCATTCAGGCAGTCAGTCAGTCAGTCTCATTCAGGCAGTCAGTCAGTCAGTCTCATTCAGGCAGTCAGTCAGTCAGTCTCATTCAGTCAGTCAGTCAGTCAGTCAGTCTCATTCAGGCAGTCAGTCAGTCAGTCTCATTCATTCAGTCAGTCAGTCTCATTCAGGCAGTCAGTCAGTCAGTCTCATTCAGTCAGTCAGTCAGTCAGTCAGTCAGTCTCATTCAGGCAGTCAGTCAGTCAGTCTCATTCAGGCAGTCAGTCAGTCTCATTCAGGCAGTCAGCCAATCATCAATTAAGTTGATCAGGGAGTTCAGTTAATAAGTAAATGAGTCAGTGAGCAAAAAAGTCAGTCAGGTCAGTCACCCAATCATGTCAGTTACAGTCAGTGTGAAGGCTGGACAAAAAATCTAGAGAAATTTTGTATTCAACTTCATGAGAAGCAAACTCTCAAAGTTCTCAGGCAAGGTTGACTAAGAGAGTGGCCCTTCTAACGTTACTTTGTGAAGCTAAGGCTGTTGCTATCGATTCACCTGCTAATGTTGGCTACTGGCTAGACCTAGCTAACGTTATTCTGCAACAACGCAGAGCGGTGCTCTTTGCTTTTTAGCAACGTCTAGACTGTATGAAGAGATCCCCGTAGCAATCTAGCTAGCTAGCTAGCTAGCAAACAATGGATGGCATTGGTTAGGCTTGAGCGAGCCCGCTAAACTAACGGTAACGTTAGCTTAGTTTTGCGAAAACATCACCATGTAGCCAGCCCGTGAAACGAGTGGTGATTCTGGTGAACAAGTCTTAGCCGATCATGCTAGCCACGCTAGCTAGACGCGGGCTAACGTCATCAGCAACAAAATTAGCACTACCACTACGGCACTAACGTTAGCAGGCCATCATCGTTTTAGCATATCTAGCCACACAAACATTGCGTAGTATCCGTTTGACTGAGCAACATGCTAGTACACTACTAAGCCTATACTTTTAACTAACGTTACATAAGCTGTTTTGTTACAACATATATCTTAGCTAAGCTAATAATAGCTAGCAAGCTAGCTAGTTAAAACTTACCTCGATGTGTTTCCTGAGATTCGATGGAGAATTCTTGAAGGCAAGCACCTCATGCCGTTTTGGCTTGCACAGCAAGCACACCATTCGCCATGATTGGTTTTTTTCCCCTACAAACCCGAAAAGATCACTAAGATACGGCCATGGGTGAGGTAACTGAGGTTCTGCTCTTTCAGGCTCAGCCTGCTCTGGTTCTTCGCCATTGTCCATGGTGTCATTGTTGGTGTGATGGATTGATCTGATCGCAGCAAGCTAACACTGACTTCCACTTCAACCCGCTCTGATGTGTCACAGTCACACTACTTAGGTCCCTAAGTTACTGACTGACTGCTGGCACTGTCGACTTGCGTGCCGTAGGCTACATGCGCGTTTTGAAATTTTAGCGGCAGCCAGGCTGATAAATCAAATGCGGATTACATGATTTACGCAAAGATACTGAAAAAAAAAATATATATATATATGTCAAAGTAACGAGCCCTTTTTAAAAATGTAGGGAGTAGAAAGTACGATATTTTTGTTTTAAATGTAGGGAGTAAAAGTAAAAAGTTGTCAGAAAAAAAAAAACTTCTTAAAAGTACAAAGTAATGGCATTTTGTACTTAAGTACAGTAACGAAGTATTTCTACTTAAGTAAATCCCATCACTGCAAACCAACACTCTAGAACTCCACTATTGAGTTCTGTCCCTCCCAAACCAACACTCTAGAACTCCACTATTGAGTTCTGTCACTCCCAAACCAACACTCTAGAACTCGACTATTGAGTTCTGTCACTCCCAAACCAACACTCTAGAACTCCACTATTGAGTTCTGTCCCTCCCAAAACCAACACTAGAACTCCACTATTGAGTTCTGTTCCCTCCCAAAACCAACACTTTAGAACTCCACTATTGAGTTCTGTTCCTCCCAAACCAACACTCTAGAACTCCACTATTGAGTTCTGTCACTCCCAAACCAAACCAACACTCTAGAACTCCACTATTGAGTTCTGTCACTCCCAAACCAACACTCTAGAACTCCACTATTGAGTTCTGTCCCTCCCAAAACCAACACTCTAGAACTCCACTATTGAGTTCTGTCCCTCCCAAAACCAACACTCTAGAACTCCAGCATTGAGTTCTGTCCCTCCAAAACCAACACTCTAGAATTCCAGAATTGAGTTCTGTCCTTCCCAAAACCAACACTCTAGAACTCCACTATTGAGTTCTGTTCCCTCCCAAAACCAACACTCTAGAACTCCACTATTGAGTTCTGTTCCTCCCAAACCAACACTCTAGAACTCCACTATCAAGTTCTGTCACTCCCAAACCAACACTCTAGAACTCCACTATTGAGTTCTGTTCCTCCCAAACCAACACTCTAGAACTCCACTATTGAGTTCTGTCACTCCCAAACCAACACTCTAGAACTCCCAAACCAACACTCTAGAACTCCACTATTGAGTTCTGTCCCTCCCAAACCAACACTCTAGAACTCCCCTATTGAGTTCTGTCACTCCCAAAACCAACACTCTAGAACTCCACTATTGAGTTCTGTCCCTCCCAAACCAACACTCTAGAACTCCACTATTGAGTTCTGTCACTCCCAAACCAACACTCTAGAACTCCCAAACCAACACTCTAGAACTCCACTATTGAGTTCTGTCCCTCCCAAACCAACACTAGAACTCCCCTATTGAGTTCTGTCACTCCCAAAACCAACACTCTAGAACTCCACTATTGAGTTCTGTCCCTCCCAAACCAAACCAACACTCTAGAACTCCACTATTGAGTTCTGTCACTCCCAAAACCAACACTCTAGAACTCCACTATTGAGTTCTGTCCCTCCCAATCATGTCCCTCTCATGCACGTGATTCCGACTGCAGTGCACACAAGTGGAGACGTTTGAAATCAGAGAGGCGTTACTGTGGCTCATAGCGAGTCAATCGGTAACGGCTGAAAAAAAGACAACCTCTTGCTGTACAGGAGTGGCATGCTTCCGTGACATTGTGACTTGTTTTGTGTGGCCTTTGGCTTGTAAAATAAACAGTTTATTTCGATTTCATGCTTAAACGTCCTCATCTGGCAGTCCCAAAGGAGGGGATGGCTACCGACTTGACTGATGGTAGCCTCAGCCTGACGACTCCCCCAACTCTTCCGGGCCTAATCACGGGGCTGATCCACCGCTTTGAAATGTCATTATTTAATGAGACGGGTATAATGGGCTGTTTATGTGTATTTTACCCTTTATATCCGATTTCAAAGAGCTTCAATTCAGAAGGAATTAGTACTCGCCCAAATTTGAGAGAATTTTCATGCATTTTTAAAAGGTTGTTTCACCGCAAGAGACATTCATATCCATAAAACGAGTGGCGGTGGTTTTCATTTTATGCATGAATTATGCTGTTGTTTTAGTATTAACTTTATCTATTTGGCCATGATTGCATTTCCCATCTTTTTTTCCCTGCACTCATTTTTGTTCAATGGAAAAGTTAATAGAACGTTAGAATACATTGTAAACACTCCACATAGGCTAGGCTACACACAGGCTACACACAGGCTACACACAGGCTACACACAGGGCTACACACAGGCTTCACATAGGGCTACACACAGGCTACACACAGGCTACACACAGGGCTACACACAGGGCTACACACAGGGCCTACACACAGGCTACACACAGGGCTACACACAGGCTACACACAGGGCCTACACACAGGCTACACACAGGGCTACACACAGGCTACACACAGGGCTACACATAGGCTACACACAGGCTACACACAGGCTACACACAGGGCTACACACAGGGCTACACACAGGCTACACACAGGCTACACATAGGGCTACACACAGGCTACACACAGGCTACACACTGGGCTACACACAGGCTACACATAGGGCTACACACAGGCTTCACATAGGGCTACACACAGGCTACACACAGGGCCTACACACAGGCTTCACATAGGGCTACACACAGGCTACACATAGGGCTACACACAGGGCCTACACACAGGCTACACACAGGCTACACACAGGGCTACACACAGGGCTACACACAGGCTACACACAGGGCTACACACAGGCTACACACTGGGCTACACACAGGGCCTACACACAGGGCTACACACAGGCTACACACAGGCTACACACAGGCTACACACTGGGCTACACACAGGCTACACACAGGGCTACACACAGGGCTACACACAGGCTACACACAGGCTACACACTGGGCTACACACTGGGCTACACACAGGCTACACACTGGCTACACACAGGCTACACACAGGGCTACACACAGGCTTCACACAGGCTACACACAGGGGCTACACACAGGGCTACACACAGGCTACACATAGGCTACACACAGGGCTACACACAGGCTACACACAGGCTACACACAGGGCTACACACAGGCTACACACAGGGCTACACACAGGCTTCACACAGGGCTACACACAGGCTACACACAGGGCCTACACACAGGCTACACACAGGGCCTACACATTGTTCCAACAGTTCCGTCTCGACCATAAAGCTGAGGCCTGTGTGGTCACACAGTTTGGCATTTCATTTTTAAAATTTAAAAAAAAAAAAGTTATAGGTTCTCATGTGCTCCTTTTGGCCCAATGACTAGTGTGTGTGTGTGTGTGTGTGTGTGTGTGTGTGTGTGTGTGTGTGTGTGTTGTCTGAGGAGTGGGGATTGCTGAGTGGTTAACGTTGTTCTTTGTTATCTCGCGCTAATCCCCTCCCGGGTCGACGGCGCACGTTGTTCTGATCTGATGGGCGCGAGGAAGAATGAAAGGATCTCCCGTCAAACCGACCGGCCGGTGGGCTCGAGCCTGGCGATCGACCATCTGCCGGTTGGACCGGAGGAGGGAGGGAGGGAGGGAAGCGCAAAGCCCTCGAGGCCTACTTATATCCACATTGTAAACGAGGAAAGATGTTTTAATTATGGAGCGGCAGGTTAAGGCGCCTCTCAATTTACACCCCCGCGCGCCCACGGAGAACCACGGAGAACCACGGAGAGCGAGAGAGAGAGAGAGAGAGAGAGAGAGAGAGAGAGAGAGAGAGAGAGAGAGAGAGAGAGAGAGGCGTTCTCAGTTTGCTGCCACGTGCGGTCTAGACATAATAGAAGTTGGTCCTCCTGGTTAACTTCATTAAAAGCACCGTTGACACCTTCCCAATCAATTCAATTCAATTCCAGATGTTTTCTTTATGTTGTCTTAATGGCTATAGTTTCTCATTAAGTTGAATGTTGTATAGTTATTTTATAAGCTATTGAATATAATATAATGACACATTTATACATTTATGTATTGAAGCCTCTACGAGTTGGGTGAGCCTGAATAGGTGAAGTTTGCTCTATAGAATCATCTGCAAGAACAGAAGAACCCTCTAAAAAGTGTCCATATCAGAACCCTGCTGTTCCTAGTGGAACCCTTTTCAGCAGTTCATTCCGACTGAAGAGAGTTCTGCTACAGGCTATCATTGTAAATGGTTCTATAGCAGCCTAGTTTTTCCCTGCTTTGAGTGTTATCACACAATGCCACACAACATAAATGACACTAAGCATGTTCTAACGCAATACTTCTCATTAATACTGCCTAATTGTTTTCCCCTTGAGTGTTTACACAACAACAAATCGCTGCAAACATTTCGAGGAGGGGGAGTGAAGGGATGAGACAAGGGTTCAGCGTGTCAGGCCGTGCCGGGGAATAAATAACCTTTCATATGGCAGATAATTACTTATCAATTATTGCCGTTATCGTGGCTAATTAACGTTCATTAAATTCACCCGGTTTAAACGTTAATTAAACTTAAGGGGCTTGACACAGTGATCAGGGGGCGAGCGACGCCTAGCGGTGCACAATTACACCTGCTGTTTGACTCATAGTTAAATTATTTTTCTGATGAGACGTGTTTAGGGATCCTCCTTGATAATCAATCACCTGTGTGTGTATGTGTGTGTGTGTGTGTGTGTGTGTGTGTGTGTGTGAGAGAGAGAGAGAGAGAGAGAGAGAGAGATGGGGGGGGGGGGTATTCCATAAATCCGTCACCTTAAGTGCCCCGTTACCTGTACCTCAGAACGTGCAGATGCATTTTATGCCTCGTGGACGTTTCTGACTTCCCCTTTAATGTAGCATCACATCTTTACTTTAAATGGATGCTTTAGCCTATTATGTTTGCCTTAACGGTGATAAATATCACTGTGTTCGTAGTCTTTTGGTTTTTAACGGTGGTGTTTAATTGTTGTTCAACAAACTGCGGTGTTTAATTGTTTTAACTCTCTATGAAGAAGTTAATTAATATTGCCTCTTGTTCAGTCTACTTAATCAACGGGTAAATTATTCAGCCGTGGGAGCCGCCTCCTCCCCGATCGGTTTAAATTATTCCCCGAGCATTGTCCTCCAATTTCCTCGCTCTGATCCTTCGCTGATGGGGTCCCTGTCACGAACCAGACCCCCTCCCCACACACACACACACACACACACACACACACCAACCTCTCCATCTGTCCGCCTTTGTCCCGCTCGTGGCCCGTGTGTGTGTTTTAGCTCATTGTCTCGCGTACATTTATTGACACCTTTTTAATTCGTCGCTTCTGTGCGCCGCCCTCGCGGGGGGTGCCAATATCTTCCGTCCCATTAGCTCGTTTGAGAGGAGAGACTAGTTAAACAAAGACGGCCCGCAACCTGATCCCCTGTCCGCTTTATTGAATCCCCCCCCTCTCCCTCTCTCTCTCTCCCTCTCCTCTCTCTCTCTCTCTCTCTCTCTCTCTCTCCCTCTCTCTCTCTCTCTCTCCCTCTCCCCCTCACACCCTTCCTGGCTGTCACACGCGGCCCGTGGGCCAGAAGAGATCCATATTAGCATTAAAAGCCCACACCGTGAAATTCGGTTCTAATTGCAAAGTGGGGGTGCGTATGTAAAACCAGAGCATATGCGGGGGTGAATGGCGGCGGGGGGGGGGAGGGAGGGGGGGGGGGGCTGATATGTTAACGTGGGATGTACAGCGACAGATTGCAATTATCCCGCCATTGTAATTGTCAAAGTCAATTCGGCGGAAGCAGGGAAATCCAATCCGAATGCTTGGTGGCGCGAGCCGTGGTACCACGGGCGGGCCCGTCTGATCTGGGGGAGTTGAGATCATAACCGGACGTGGTCACCAACACCGACAGCGTTGATCTCAGAGATCATTGTGAAATATTAACGAGAGGACATATGAACACAAGTAGGCCTGGATGTTATGGGCCCGTGTCCAATTGTGGTGCTGTAGTCCCTTTAGATTTAGAAAAATAAATGTCGGATGATCAGAA
The DNA here is from genome assembly GCF_949987555.1 of Borostomias antarcticus. Lineage (NCBI taxonomy): Eukaryota > Metazoa > Chordata > Actinopteri > Stomiiformes > Stomiidae > Borostomias > Borostomias antarcticus. Next base: position 5,834,310 of record NC_140264.1, on the reverse strand, counting down.
TGATATGATTCGATGTGACACACACACACACACACGCACACACACACACACACACACTTCATGTACATTAATTTGTAACCTTACAAATACATATTCTAGATTTAACAGACAGTTTATATTAAAAGGGTCCAGTCAAGGCTAGGGTTAGTGCAGAGAGTGGGGGAGAGAGAGAGTGTAGCTATAATGCACTCCTGGAGCCGCTCTGTTTGTTAGAGGTGTGGGAGAGTTACATTAAGGACTGATGATTATGGAAATGAGCCCCCCCCTAGAGTGAAGTGTGTGATATAGCCCTATCTCCCTATCATAATAATATCCTATCCTAATGTCTGCCTATTGAACGAAGCCCATGGGCCATATTCCCCCTTTCTTTGCCTTAGTTCATGAATACTGGTGTAGCCTACTCGTCTCCTTTCCTTGTTTCCTTGAAAGCCCATGAACACTGGCACGTCTGACAGCGATGGAGATCTATTCAATGGACCGGAGGATTAAGTGGAGTACAATAGACCTCTGGCGCCCCCTCCTGGCACAACAATGCTACTGCAGTCCCAAATCCCAAACGCATGGAGGCCATCCATGAACACTGTTGGTTTAACAGGGGAACTTTATTTATTTATTTATTATTTTAAAGAATCTTAGATGTATAACAAGATATTGCATGGCAATTTTTATTCAGTCTGTATTTGGGCACAAAGGGCAGCTGTAACAAAGGTACAACCAATAAAATAAAATAAAGGCAGTCAGGTACTATTTACAGTGGGTACAGCAATGTTTCTATAATAGTAGTAGAATATAATAGTCGTATAATATAGGCTATATAATCATGACTATACACTGGCGCTGAAGGTGCTCCTCTGGATCTGAGCGTGAGGGAAACAGGGGTGGGGGCTCTACAGGAAACAGGGGATTTCTACAGGAAACAGGGGATTTCTACAGGAAACAGGGGATACCTCTACAGGAAACAGGGGATTTCTCTACAGGAAACAGGTGATTTCTACAGGAAACAGGGGATAGCTCTACAGGAAACAGGGGATTTCTACAGGAAACAGGGGTGGGGGCTCTACAAGAAACAGGGGATAGCTCTACAGGAAACCTCCCTTTATTCAAAATCCTCAAAGATAACCCAGTGCATAATACCACATTTTCCAATGAAACCTGAGTGCAGCTTGAAATATGTTTAATTCCTTTGCACCCCCACACACAAGACCGTTTCTTTAAGGTCTGTGGGGACGTCACTGTACCAGCGTATTCCCTCTCTGGACGGTGGAGGTATACCGTAGTTAACGGAATAGGAAATAGAATATAATTAACCGAGAGAGAGAGCGGTGGAATTAATGAGCGTGCGTCTAGACTCATAGACTTGGTTCTAATTAAAAGCGGCAGCACGCGGGTAATTAATTACACCCGTTTAACGAGGCCTACCGGCTCCTCTTCACCATTTACCGTAGACCATTAGCTCCAGAAGAGGGCCTCGGAAGAGTCGCTAAACTGCTGTTCCCAGCAGCGTACAGCGGAGGAATCAAGACACAACTAATATTTGGCCTGTGTATATGCCGTATGCTGGGTTATCCGAACTAGGCCTACAGTATATATATATATATATATATGTATATATATATATATATATATAATGGCAGCCAAAACAAATGTCCTTTCTTAAAGCATTCTATTTCCCAAACACACATTGTAACATTAACTTTTACATTTTATTATTGTAACATGAGTATTTTATGAGGACCCCAGGAAGACTAGCCTGTCGTTCGTGCGTTGGCTCCGGAATAAACAATAAACAAACAAGAAACATTCTATAGCAGATGAGATTTGCAGATAATCTGAGGGGGTGACTGTGAAACCCACGTTGCCTATAATAACCACATATTACATTACAATAACCACATATTACATTAAAATAACCACATATTACTTTATAATAACCACATATTACATTATAAAAACCACATATTAGACTAGAAAATTGCATTTCCTGCAGAAAATGTGCGTGAATGTCTCTGCCCCCTCCGGTCATAGCAGGTCAGGGGAACGACATCCGGGCACCTCAGCCCCCAGGTGCTTAGAAGACCAACCAAGATAGTGAATTTGTTGGTACAACCAACTTGCATTTATTGGTCAAGTAGGAGAATCAGGTACTTTAAATGCATAATAGATTTATTCACTAAATAGTTTAAATGAAACAATTAATTGATAGAATAACAAACCAGACTCTTCTTTTCATTTATAGAATTCTTATCACTAAAACCTAAGCTATGCTATACTTTAGTATGATGCTGTTTCACTGATTCATGGCTCCTCAATTGTCTAATCAGTTTAATTTACTTAACGTTTTTCCACCTTCCTGGCTCTCATTCATTTTCTCTCTGTTATGGATACGTCTATGGTTAACTAAAGTGGATGAAAAACGAAAAGCTCTGCCACATTCCTCACAATGATATGGTTTCTCTCCAGTGTGGATTCGTCTATGGTTAACTAAACTACTTTTGAACCCAAACGCTTTGCCACATTCCTGGCAGTCAAATGGTTTCTCTCCTGTGTGGATTCTGCTATGTTGAGCTAAATTATTCTTACTACCAAAAGCTTTGCCACATTCCTCACACTGATAAGGACTCACTCCTGTGTGAATACTTATATGCTTAATTAAACCACTTTTTAAACTAAAAGCTTTGCCACACTCCTGGCACTGGTATGGTTTCTCTCCTGTGTGGCGTCTTCTATGAGTAACAAAACTACATTTAAACGAAAAATCTCTGCCACAGTCGGGGCAGTGATATGGTTTCTCTCCTGTGTGGATTCTGCTATGGTGAACTAAATGGCTCTTATGACCAAAGGTTTTGTGACATTCCTCACACTGATGAGGTCTCTCTCCTGTGTGGAATCTTCTATGTTTAATGAAACTATCCCTTAGTCGAAAAGCTTTGCCACATTCCTTGCAGTGATATGGTTTCATTCCTGTGTGGATTCTGCTATGTTCAACTAAATCAATCTTTTGCTTAAATGCTCTGTCACATTCCTCACACTGATATGGTTTCTCTCCTGTGAGGATTTTTCTATGGACAACTAAAGCACTCTTTTGACTAAACGCTTTGTCACAGTCCTCACACTTATATGGTTTCTCACGTATCTGGTTTCCTCTATGCACAACTAAAGTACCATTTTCACTGAAATCACTGTCATATTCAGTTGTGTTGGCGGGTAAAGAGTCTTCTTCTCTGTTCTCCACAGTTGGAGTTTGGTCAAAGGGTGGTGGGGATTGAGACCAGTCCTCTGGATCTGTGGAGCAAAATATTCATGTAACTATATTGTGTGTAAATTAAGTTAGAGAGTTGCTTACAATCAAGATGTGTATCTGAGTGCAGGGGGTTACATTCTCAGTGAATGATAAAGGATAGTCAGGGGTCAGGGGTCAGTTGAAAACTGCCAAAGCATAAAGAACTGACATTAAAGAACTAGACTGAATCTAGGCAAGAGCGATTGTGTATTCTGCTGATTCATCTCACCAAATATGAACGTAGAAGTGTCCAGTGGTAATTTCCATGACAGATCACAGTGGGTTATCACTCTGGGAGAAGTGAATATAGGGTCTGTAGTATCAGACTGCAGCCCTTGAAGCTGCTCTCCCCCCTGACTGGTGCACGGTTCCTGTTCCTCTTTAATCTGTGGGGGTTCTGGGAGAGAGAGCTGCTGGACGTCTGGGGGGTGGGGATAAATATTAGGATAAAGCATACTTCGTTATTCTACAACCTAACCGACAGCGGAAATCAGGGAAATCCAATTCAGAGAAGAGTTTGTTTTTTAAAACGGCTACATTAGAATTTGATCTGAGCTAACTTAAGTGCTAGCTTGCTATCAATACTGTCAACTCAACCGTCCATAACAATTACACGAGTCTATAAAGATCAATTTTCTAAGAAATAATTCAAATAACTAATTGAAAACTTTGAAATAGTTAAGAAAAGGCATTTTATAGAAACATCCATAGATCCATGCATTCTCTCATTACAAGCACTCAATGGTGGTCACATGCAACCAGCACTCACCGGGAAGGAGAGAGTTCTGTATGGCTTCTTCCACATCTTCTTCTTTGGAAATCTTCTTCTCTTCCTCCTCTTCTTTCACCACAAAACCCTCCTCCTCCTCCTTGATTCGTCCTCCTCCGCAGGCTGGGTCTGGGAGGACTGTGGTGGGCTCAGCCTCGCCTGGTTCTGCTATAAACATACAGGAGGGGATCACATACAAGGATAGAGTCCCCTATGGAGTAGAACAGTGAGGTTCAGGAAGTGATTTCCGTCTTTCACTCCATTGACCTTTTAGAATTGTTGACCTTTCAGATTGACCTTTCAGAATGATTGTTTTTTCCCCCTGTGTCATGCACACAAAGTGCCCAACCCTTGTGGGCTTATAAAACACAGATTATAATACGACCGCAGTGAATAAATAAATGACAAGAATACAGTCCTTTTTCAGTACTGTTTTAACGAAAATAACACATTCTACTACATTAATAGGTTACCATTTCAACAATATATTTATACTGTATCATATATATGACAGCACGATTGAACCCAAATTAAAAATACATGCCTATCCTTGTGTTTCAATTGATTGATATGTTTACACATTTCCTTAGAATTAGCATGGCTAAAAGAACAGCTGGCAGGCGATTCACAAATCCAGGCATGGATGAACACTACATGGTAGTTTATGAGAAAATCCAGAATACTTCTCCGATACAAGTGGCAAACCAAACAAAACTAAAACGATGCACCAAATGTTAGCATTATACCTTTGGATGTAAATTAACTGAAATTCTGAGGAATTTGGCTTTTACATTTTTCATTTGATTCACTGCCTCCATGCGCGACATGTCAGCCACTACAGTGTAAACCCAGGTTGGGGAAAGTGGGTTACTATGAACCATGTGAACTCTTTAATCGAGCTATTAAATCTGGAAAATCACATCCGGATCCTACATAACAGATTGTAATAATTACATATTTTACTAATTACATTTTATTTCAATAACACTAACGTTTGATTAAGATATTTGACTTCAAAGGTGCTCAGTTCGATTTTTTTCGGCCACTAGTTGGGACAGTGGTGTAGCGTATCAGATATAAACAAGTGGGCGTTTTCACTCCATACGGTGCCGTTCAGGGGGCGGGGCTCAGCGCCAGGCCGGCTTCGCTGAATCGCTCATAATAAAAATAAATTCAGCATTTGCTCCACAGGCACGACACCGTTGGCTATATTTTCTGTACAGATAGTTATGACTCCCCTGGACATATTCATTGCATATATTTGTTTTTTTTGTTTTTTTTACAAAAAAGTGCAGTAAATCGAACAGAGCACCTTTAATGAAAAGCTGAATAATTTCTTTAAAAAGGAAAATATATCCAGTCCCATTCCATCTGAGATTGTTTGACTAACGATCAGCTCAGTCTTCATCTGCAGCACTTTCAGGAAGACATTCCCAGAACACCCGGCGGTTTGGTGGCATCAGTCGGCAGAGTTTTGCCAGGATGTCTGCCTTCTTCTGCCTCCCAATCCCCTTCATTGCAGGCCTGAGTTTCCCAGGGATGTCAAGAGTGGTGTTGTTCATGAGGAAGTCCACTGGTGTGAATTCCTCCTGATCGTGGGAGAGTTTCACCCACATGCTCCTTGATCCTCTCCTGAATTGGATCTCGGCCATCTTCTCTAGATGAGGCACATTCTTCAGCTTCGTCATGGAGTGCCCTGCTTTCCATGCCCGGATGTCCTCATTTTGCAGTTCCACCACATCCACTTTTCCATTTTTCGAGGAGGCAATTACACTGCTGAAGTCCTGGAAATCAAGGACAACACCCCCAGGCCTCCTCCTCATCTCTTGCTCCACCCCAGCATGAAAACTGTCATCACTCGTGAAACTGTGCCCTTGTTCAAAATATTTCAGTGTGATGTCTTCAATAGAGTTGGAGTCGTGGTTCACCGTACTCGCAATCGTTGTCAGGAGGCACCAGCTCTTGTGCTGTGCCGTGCAACTGTCCATCCACAAGACGAGATGAGGGACGTGGCGCTCCCTTTGCAGAGCACATACATAGGCAGACGCCACCTCCTCTTCCTTTCTCTCAGCGATCCCCTCATGCCAGATCACTGAAACAGTCTTTTTCTTTGATTTTGTCTTCTTGCCAACCGGGGCAAAGGTCTCATGGTAGACGGAGATCCGTTTGGTGAAGACTGCCGTCATCACCCCTGGGATTCGGGGCAGCATGATTACTTTCTGATGGTCCACACTGCGGATGGAGAGGTCGTCACTTTGTTGTTTCGCTGCGTCAAGCTTGTAGTGATGCCACCCGCTCGCCACTCTCTCCATGTGGTCCGCCCACATTTTACAGGTGGAGCAGTCTGGGGCGGGCTCCTGGTTGGCAGCCTGGTGTTCGACCTTCTTGTGGAGCTCATGCTGGAGACACTGCTCGCACTGCTCTTCTCCTGGCTTGGGGAAGCTGATGTTGCTGTTCTTTACTGCTTTCCGGTACGTTTCGTATGAACACTGGTCGTTAGCCGAGAAATCCTTGTACATCTGCTTCACAGTTATATCACTCGGGAGGTATCTTTGCTTGTGGGAGCGTCCCCCTCTGTAATAACCAACTGTTGGATGAAATGATTCAATGTGTTTGTAAATTGGTGTCAAATCTATTTTATTGGCTGGTTCATGTCTTCCACGGCGCTCTTCGGGGGGTGTCAAGCTTGATGGGGAGCAGTTCCGGATGACTGTCTGAATGAGCCTATCATTTTTTGGGTGGTATCCCAGAGTTGTGAGAAAGAAGGTCTTGCATACGTCGTGTGACTGACCCAGGTCATTCGTAAGATGGTAAGATAACGACTTGCTACGTCTGCTGGGACCAGCAAATGTGGGGCGTCCAATCTGGCGTTGAGAGACCCAGGCGAGAATGAATGCCTTCTTCTCTTGGTAGGTCATCTTACAGTATGTGGCATGCACCTTCTCCCTCCTCGCTTCAGTTATTTTGTCCCAGCACTTCTTCCGACATGTTGGACCACATGGTTTCCCCATCTCGGGTCTTTGGTTCTGCTGACCTGCTTCCTCCCCAGGGTCACCCTCATCAGGCACGTTTCCAGGCACATCCTCAGTCTCACAGTCATATTCCATGTCCAGCGGTGCCAACAATTCATCCAAGGTCTCGTTGGCTGGAGGAGCCGTCCTTGGATTACCGTGTACTGCAACAAAAGGAAGCAATATCAAATTATTATTTTACAACAAGTGGACCTATAGGGCAACATGTCCACTCTGATCAATATTAAAGGTATAATATGTAATATGTGGATTAAAATAAAGAGTTTAATGGGTTAGGGTTAGGGCCATATTGTTGGGTTAGGGTTAGGGTCAGATCATTGGCCTTGTCTTGGGCATGATGATGAGAAGGGAGAAGGGAGAAGTATTTTGCAAGCTTTGCCGATCTGCCAAAGTATGCAGACGAGTGAGTGAAAATATTAGACGTCTTAAGTGAAATAGCTAGCTTGCTAATATTTTTGGAAGATTTAATTCTTAGTAATTGTTGACTAGATGTTCCTACCATCACCATTTAAAGTTAGGCTAACCAAAGATAGCAAGCTAGCAGATTATTTCGTTACTACCGCAATCTAGCGCCGTTTGAGTCCTTGCCACAATGTACATTGTTATTGACTTAACTTGTATCACATTATTTTAGTCATCGTTTTGAGGTATGGCGATCAAACACTGTGCTGTAGAAGCACTCTTCACTCAGTGACGATACGCCGCCATCTGAGTCTATAAAACGCTTGCCATGTAGGCTCTCTCAGTGCATACAACATCAAGGCCATTAACTTTGAGAAGAGTGCCAGTGGCAAATTCAACTGAATGTCAAGCCCTGTGACATGGCATCAGCAATGATGTTACGTTATAGAGGCTAATTACAACTGTCAGGGAGCAGGTAAGGGTTAAGATTAACTAGCTAGCTAAATATGTCCTGTCAGACTGACAGGTGTTTTATAATGTGATGAAAGGTTTCTTAATGTGTAATGTCAGTTACGTACCTGTAGACTTTATTTTCAACTTTGGTTCCACCATCCTCTTTCCCACAGATTCAATGGGTATGTAAGTTGGGGTCACATTTATTTTATTGGCTGGGGCATGTCTTTTACGGCGTTCTTGGCGGGGTTTCAAACATGGTGAGGAGCAGTTCCTGATGACCTTTTGGATGAGTCTATCATTTTTTGGATGGTATCCCAGAGTTGTGAGAAAGAAGGTCTTGCATAGCTCTTGTGACTGACCCAGGTCATTCGTAAGATGGTAAGATAACGACTTGCTACGTCTGCTGGGACCAGCAGATGTGGGGCGTCCAATCTGGTGCTGAGAGACCCACCGGAGAATGAATGCCTTCTTCTCTTGGTAGGTCATTTCACAGTATGTGGCATGCACCTTCTCCCTCCTCGCTTCAGTTATTTTGTCCCAGCACTTCTTCCGACATGTTGGACCACATGGTTTCCCCATCTCGGGTCTTTGGTTCTGCTGACCTGCTTCCTCCCCAGGGTCACGGGGATGGGCGTCACTCTCCTGGTCTTTGCTGAACTCAGACATTTCCCCAAGCTCCTCAAGCATGTCTCCTGGCACATCCTCAGACTCAAAGTCAGATTCCAGGGGGGCAAATTCTTCACTCTCCACTGACATATCCCCGAGCTCCTCAGGCAGCTCTCCAGGCACATCCTCTAAAACAAAGCAAAACTGAACTCTGAAACTGGGTCAGAAAATAAACCAGGTATAAAACCATAAACCAGAAGTTCAGTCATTAAATTTCAATCAAAAATGTAGTTAAAATGACTGTGGTAAGTTTTTGAACGGCTGTAACGCATCAAGGATATTTACTCAATATCAACTTTTTGTTGATACCGCTCCCTTGCCTCTTTTGTGAGATTTTGCCTGCACGGACATTTCTCTTTTACACATTCTTTATACATTTGCTTAAAACTGTGTTGACGTGACAGACAACTGCTGTCAATCGCATACATGCTTATGCAGCAGCCAGACCCAATTTTTGTGGACCAACCAACCAACCAACCAGCCAACAGAGAGTTATAGAGCTGCTAGTCACAGCTAAAAAACAAGAGCCGTAGAGATGGGTTTATGGTCAAAACGGTCCAATTATTAGCATAAAGTGCTAACTTTATAACAACACAAATCACCCGATTTTTAACGAAACGACTTGTCCTTATTACCATTTATGGAGAGAATACCAAAGAATACTCATGTGCGGTGGTGACTGAATCCAGTTAAGCGTTCATGAGAAGCGCTATATTAGCATTGGTTTCCAATTTTGCCAAAATGGCCAAATATTTCAAATGCCTGCCATTTCCTTTGCTTTGACATGGTACTACATAGTTGTGGTAGGCTACCCATGCCTAGCCAGTTTCAAATCCCTAGATTATTGTTACAAAAGGTAATAAGCACTTGAAATTTGTATCCAAAGTTTTTTCATGCCAATTTCTCCATCTTCACATATACGTGGATACACGTATATGTGAAAATTCAGACCGATCAGACTTACAGTTTATGAGGAGTCACCTTTTATAAGTTTTGCCAGATTTTCAACCTGCAGAAAAATCGGTCGCAGATAAAAATCATAACATATGTTCATTATTTTAAAAAAAAAGATGCACTTGTGAGTTCTGGTGAGTAGCAGTAGCCTACACTAACCTCCAATGTTAAATGCAATTATTGTAAATCACTTTGGATAAACGTGTCAGCTAAATGACGTCATGTAATGTATGTAATGTAATATGTGATGCTTCAGTTCATTACTGAGTGGAATCTATAGTGCAACTAATAAATGGTTCCCCTATACCATGCATGCTCTGACCAGCAGGGGCTGAGAGCAATGTGCTGTGAATGCTGGGAGCACCACCCCATCGATCAATGCATTTTCAAAAAATATGACTCATTTCTAAAGATTAAACATGCTTATTAGCGGACACTCAATTCTCATGTGACTGTGAGTACTTTATCTCTGCGACACAAAAGAATTCCTTTTCTGGACCTGGCGGACTGACTTTATTTTGACAATTTCGCTATGAACAGATAGGGGACTGTGGGATTATTGTAGATTAGCACATATTACAATGACTGAAATGTATAAACCCAATAGGGAGACTAGTTAGTTTAGGATCTAAATCTGCTACTGAAATAAAGAGTTTCCTATGTAGTTAACAGTCTGTCTCACGCAAATCCTCTGGTAAACACGACTGGACTGCATCTACCAGCCAGTAACGCAGTCGGGAAAGGGGATAGCCTCTGGCTCTGATGTAGGTTTGTCTGTATTAATCAATTATTTGCATGTGTTTTCCATTGTCATTTGATGTTTTGTTTTTACTAAAAGATCACAGACACGCACCTTTAACCTCGTATTTTCCAAAGCTGGCGGACCCGTCCCATAATGTTCCTTGACTATCAGTCCCTATGGCTTCTCCCACCTCTTCTTCTTTGAAAACCTTTTTATCTTCCTCCTCCTCTTTCAACACGACCACCACGACTGGTCCTCCTCCGCAGGCTGGGTCTGGGAGGACTGTGGCGGGTTCAGTCTCGCCTGGTTCAGTTTTACACACGACAGACATGTTCTGAAAACACAGTGTTTTCACATCTGCAACGGCCCCGCTTCACGAATTCCATCAACGATATTCCAAATTGAGACAAAATAAATTAGTCTGAAAAGAAAAAGTGTCTCTGTGTGGAGGAAAAGAGGCAGATTATTGAGTATCTAAAATGAGTTACGCTCACTGTGAACAAAGGGCCGCAGGAAGGACCGAACTACGAACCGGAAGTGAATTTTTCGTTAATTATTTTCAAAATAAAAGCCAAGGATGTGACAACAGATCCCACCAATCAGTACAGGACGTCTTAATCGCAACCAAACGAATCTGACGAGCAGGGTGTGACGTTCAAGATGAGCCAGTGAACTCATGTTGTGCAATAAAGGTTCAATCTCTTAAGAAACATATTATTGTGTGGTTTTTGATGATAGAAAATAATTTCTATTTAACTCTTTAATGAATGTCTTTTTATATAACAATTGTTGCTTATACATTGTCTTGATGTCTTTTAGCTCCTCCCAGGACATTGGCCGGCTGTCCCACTGATATATACATTGTGTATCATCATGTATACAATATATGGTTTTTGAAATTATAACCAGCTTAGGTTGGATTGGATGCACAACAGTACCCAAGGTGATCAACACAGAGTCTGTATGAACCAAGGTGATCAACACAGAGTCTGTATGAACCAAGGTGATCAACACAGAGTCTGTATGAACCAAGGTGATCAACACAGAGTCAGTATGAACCAAGGTGATCAACACAGCCTGTATGAACCAAGGTGATCAACACAGAGTCTGTATGAACCAAGGTGATCAACACAGCCTGTATGTGCCCAAGGTGATCAACCCACTAGCAAGATTGGGATGGGAGTGCCCCCTTCCACAGGGCACGAGAGGTCACTGAATGGTTTGAGGAGTATGAAAATGATGTGAATGACTGTGCCTGCGCAGCCACCAGATCTCAACACGATTGAACACCTATGAGATTGTGGGTCAAAGTGGTAGACGGCACTCTCCACCACTGTGGGTGCCAGATATGTTTTTATATTTTTGTCTTTTATTCTTTATCTCACGCCGGTGGATTATTGGTCACACAGGGATTTGAGTCAGGTGGTGGTGGGACGTCAGCAGTGGTAGTAAAATCAGCTGTTCACCTGTTGGATTTCAGTGAATGGAAGGAGTGGGGGTGAGTGGGGAAGTCCTACCTTTGCTGACCGCTTTTGACACCGCTGTACTTTATCACTGTTTTTAATCTTTCATGATGCCGTTGCACCGGCTGTTTTATATGCAATAAAGCCAGCGTGTCGGGCAGGTATAATTTCCCCCTACTTAGCCTCTCAGCGACCAAGTTTGTTAACTTGGTCCCCTTACAACCACCATCATCAAAACACCAAACGAGGGAATATCTTTTGGAAGAATGCTGTGCCATCCCTCCAGTAGAGTTCCAGAGACTTGTAGGATCTATGCCAACTTGCCAAGGTACACAACGTTTGTCACCCGTCTGTATGTGCATGTTAGATACTCTTAACCGATGATGCCTGGTGCTTAGTAGACCAACCAAGATAGTGAATTTGTTGGTACAACCAACTTGCATTTATTTGTCAAGTGGGATAAGAAAGTAAACGAGGAGAATCGGATACTTTATATGCATTTATTCACCAACTAGTTGAAATGAAACAATTGATCAATGTATTCTTTACAAAACATGCCTTCAACAAGGAGTAAGATGTAAAACACAGAAGACAATTATTAGGCTACAGGAGTAGCCTAATTGATAGGCTATCAGCTCTAGACTGGACTATATCCATAGTGTATAGGAAATTGTACGAAGTAAAGTCTCAAAATAATGAAGAATATGTATGTACAGTAGCTTTAAAAAATATAAGAAAAAGGTATCAACATGAACATAGAGGAGAAAGACAGGCTCCTTTTCCTACATCCACAACTTTTTCCTCTGAACAGCGATTGTTCCACCTCAACTGAAATACTCTCATGGGATGATCCAGGCCCTTCTTACCACTTAGGATTCTGATCACTAAAACCTAAGCTATGCTATACTTGACTATACTGTTGTTTCACTGATTCATGGCTCCTCGATCAGCTAATCAGTCTCGTTGACTAAAAGCTTTGCCACGTTCCTGGGACTCATTCGTTTTCTCTCTGTTGTGGAATCTTCTATGGTTAACTAAACCACTTCCAAAATGAAAAGGTTTGCCACATTCCTGGCACTGATTTGGTTTCTCTCCTGTGTGGAATTTTCTATGGTTAACTAACCTACTTTTAAAATTAAAAGCTTTGCCACATTCCTGGTACTGATATAGTTTCTCTTCTCTGTGGATTCTCCTATAGTAGATTAAATTACTTATAACCAAAAGCCTGGCCATATTCCTGGCACTGATGTGTGGATTCTACTGTGGTGAATTAAACTCCGTTTTACACTAAAAGCTTTGCCACATTCCTGGCAGTGATATGGTTTCTCTCCACTGTGGATTCTGCTATGGCTAACTAACCTACTTTTAAAATTAAAAGCTTTGCCACATTCCTGGCACTGATATGGTTTCTCTCCACTGTGGATTCTGCTATGGCTAACAAAATTAGCCTTATGACCAAAATATTTGCCACATTCCTGGCAGTGATAAGGTTTCTCTCCTGTGTGGATTATTTTATGGTTAACTAAACTTTGTTTTGCAACAAAAGCTTTACCACATTCCTGGCACTGATATGGTTTCTCTCCACTGTGGATTCTGCTATGGCTAACTAAATTAGCCTTATCACCAAAAGCTTTGCCACATTACTGGCACTGATATGGTTTCTCTCCTGTGTGGATTCGACTGTGCTTAATCAAACTAGTTTTATGACTAAAAGCTCTGTCACATTCATTGCACTGATATGGTTTCTCTCCTGTGTGGATTCGACTGTGCAAAGTCAAACTACGTTTTACAATAAAAGCTTTGCCACATTCCTGGCACTGATATGGTTTCTCTCCAGTGTGGATTCGAATGTGGTAAATTAAACCACCTTTGTCATTAAAAGCTTTGCCACATTCCTTGCACTGATATGGTTTCTCTCCTGTGTGGATTCTGCTATGGCGAACTAACTGATACTTAACAATAAAAGCTTTGTCACATTCCTGGCACTGATATGGTTTCTCTCCTGTGTGGATTCTTCTGTGCTGAACTAATCTACTACTATAACGAAAAGCTTTGCCACATTCCTGGCACTGATATGGTTTCTCTCCTGTGTGGAGTTGTCTATGTTTTCCTAAACCAACTCTTGAAATATAGGCTTTGTCACATTCCTGACACTGATATGGTTTCTCTCCTGTGTGGATTCTTCTATGGACAACAAATTGACGCCTTCGTCGAAAAGCTTTGCCACATTCCTCACACTGATATGGTTTCTCACCTCTCTGCTTTCCTCTATGGACAACCAAACTACTCTTTTCACTAATTTTTTTGCCAGATTCAGTTGTGTTGGTGGGTAAAGAGTCTCCTTCTCTGTTCTCCACAGTTGGAGTTTGGTCAAAGGGTGGTGGGGACTGAAACCTGTCCTCTGGATCTGTGGAGTAAAATATTCCTGTAAATATATTGTGTATAAATAAAGTTAGAAAACTTCTTACAATAAATAAAGATGTGTATCTGAGTGCAAAGGGTTACATTCTTAGTGGCTGATGAAAGATAGTCAAGGGTTGAAAACTGCTGAAGCATACAGAGCTGATTTAAAAAAACTAGACTGAATTTAGGCAAGAGGGTTTGTGTATTCTGTTGATTCATCTCACCAAATATGAACGTAGAAGTGTCCAGCGGTAATTTCCATGACAGAACATAGTGGGTTATCACTCTGGGAGAAGTTAATATGGAGGGTGTAGTATCAGACTGCAGCCCTTGAAGCTGCTCTCCCCCCTGACTGGTGCACGGTTCCTGTTCCTCTTTAATCTGTGGGGGTTCTGGGAGAGAGAGCTGCTGGACATCTGGGGGGAAAAGGAAGATAAATATTAGGATGAAGCCAAGTTCATTATTCTACAACCTAGCAGGTCTGACAGAGAAAATCAGAGAAATCCAATTCAGAGAAGGGTTCGTTTTTTTAAAACAGCTACTTTAGATTTGCTCAGAGCTAACACTTTAATATCAACACCATGACTGTCCATAACAGTAACATCAGTCTATAAATATCCCTTTTCTAAGATATAATCCAAATCACTACTTGAGAAAAGCTTGAAATAATTAACAAAAGGCATTTCATAGAAACCTCCATAGACCCTCATGCATTCTCTCATTACTCCTCTCCATGCGCTCTATGGTCACATACAACCAGCACTCACCGGGAAGGAGAGAGTTCCATATGGCTTCTTCCACCTCTTCCTCTTTGGAAAGCTTTTTCTCTTCCTCCTCTTTCATCACGAAACCCTCCTCCTCCTCCTTGATTCGTCCTCCTCCGCAGGCAGGGTCTGGGAGGACTGTGGTGGGCTCAGCCTCGCCTGGTTCTGCTATAAACATACAGGAGGGGATCACATACAAGGATAGAGTCTGCTATAGAGCGGAACAGTGAGGTTCAGGATGTGAATCGAGTTCTACAAATCCTCATATAGAGTTTTAAGCATGGAACCAAGCTAGGGAGGCTCCGATCACGTTTTTTGTGGCCGATACTGATCACCGATCGTCTATGAGCCATATCTGACGATACACAGCAGATAGATTGTTTTGTTATACCACCTGGTATAGCACTGCAGTTTCCATGAGCCATATCTGACGATACACAGCAGATATTGATTGTTTTTTTATACCACATGGTATAGCACTGCAGTTTCCATTTAAATAAATTTCAATTTCTACCTCAATATTTACTTGATCATTATGTAAACAATACCATGTGCATGTGTTCTAGGTCGCACAACATTGTTTAATGAGATAACCAGATTAGGGAGCACATTGTACACACCATCCTGAGTCAGAAGTGAGGGATTCCACTCCAGTGAATGAACATAGGCTACATAGGGCGCTGCACCTTAACATTAGTTGTATGTGAAATGAAATTGAGTTGCACTCATTGATCGGTTTTGAGTTGTCTCTTGGTTCTCAGAATGGTCCTTTCAAACATTTATGGTTTCTTTATTTATTGTTCTATTTATCTTCTGTTTCTTTCTCTTAGAAGATGAGGGTGCTTCTTAAGTGGATGGCTTTGTGCGTGGGTGGGAAACGGGGTTTCGGGATAAGGTACAGATGGATAGGAGGAGGGGTAGGATGGTATCGTCGGACAGGGAGGGGAGCAGACTCAGGAAAATAGGTGATGAGCCTGGAGATTTTTATTGCAATAGGTATCAAATTAAAGCAGGTTGAACTCGGTTGGGACCTGGAGTGTGTGGTCGGGGAGGTCTGGAGCCCTCAGGGGAAATTGACCGTGGTTAACTTCTATAATCCGTGTAAACGGCTGACTATAGCAGAGTTGGAGGATGTCATAGGGAAAGTTAGATCTCTGGTTGTTTGGGTGGAGGAGTTTAATGAACTTTCCAATGTTGAGCAGGTTTGGCCAGGTTTTAATTGAAGAAGGTGAGGAGTGACCCAGAGGTTTACTGTTGCTAAGGCTGACTGGAAGGGTTTTGGAGAGAGATTCAGTGGCCGAGGTGAATAGCGATTGATCCATTGATAGCTGGAGTGAGTCCTTGAATGCAATGATCCACCGGGCAGCTGTTGATACTACACCCCTGAAGGAACTCTAAGCCTCTTATAACTGTCCCACGGTTGAATAAAGATTGTGATGTGTTAGGAACAGGATTAATGCTTATAGACAGTTAATTAAGTTTCCAATGCCATCTATGCTGTTGAATACAAGAGGTTTGTCTTTGTCATAAAAAAGGAAAATTCCTATAAAAATTTGATCAAAAAAAAAAGAAAGAATACAAGAGGTTAAGGGGCAGTGGCCAGAAAAGTGATCAAAAGGAGCTAAACCTAATTGCTGGAGGAAATCCCAGTGCAGTACAATAGTTCCTGACACCCCCACTGGACAGCGTTGGTCACGTGTAGGCTCGGTCTGTATGATGGTGGAACTGAGGCTGTTAGAAATGAGGAAAAGACTGATGTGTGCCACAGAGGGAGCTAGCTCACATACACCCAACTGCATTTGTAGCTGTGTCGTTATAACTAATATATCTGACAGAAAAAATGTTTTCTCATCGACAAATTTAGCCAATACTATTTGAAAGCTCCCGCTGCGGTCCCCTATAGATCCGCCATCTTCTTTTATTTGCATCACTGCCCAGTGACGTATCAGGTTACGACTTCCGGAATAGCATGCTCTGGACTATGCTACATTCTCCGCCAATTTGATGCAGTATGCACAGTTTTGATGTAGCATGCTACATTTCGCCTGCTATATAGCAGGTAGTATGCATTTCGGACACATTAAACAGACGTTTACGGCATTTCCAGTTAATCCCATTAATTTGTCCCATAGGGATTTCGACTACACCCCGCAATGCTCACTTTTCAGCCTACAAAGAGACATCAGACCTCAAAATCATTTCAAAGATTCCCCCCAACTCTGATTTAGTTTTGTCGGTATTAATAATTTTTGTATGCGTTTTCTATTGTCAATAGAGATGCTTTGTTTTTGTTTTTTTACTAAAAAGATCACAGACGCTCACCTTTAAACACGTGTTCTCCAAATCTGTCGGACCCGTCCCAGAATGCTCCGTGACCAGTCCCTATGGCTTCTTCCACCTTTTCTTCTTTGAAAACCTTTTTCTCTTCCTCCACTTTCACCACAAAATCCTCCTCCTCCTCCATGACTGGTCCTCCTCCGCAGGCTGGGTCTGGGAGGACTGTGGCGGGTTCAGTCTCGCCTGGTTCAGTTTTACACACGACAGACATGTTCTGAAAACACAGTGTTTTCACATCTGCAACGGCCCCGCTTCACGAATTCCATCAACGATATTCCAAATTGAGACAAAATAAATTAGTCTGAAAAGAAAAAGTGTCTCTGTGTGGAGGAAAAGAGGCAGATTATTGAGTATCTAAAATGAGTTACGCTCACTGTGAACAAAGGGCCGCAGGAAGGACCGAACTACGAACCGGAAGTGAATTTTTCGTAAATTATTTTCAAAATAAAAGCCAAGGATGTGACAACAGATCCCACCAATCAGTACAGGACGTCTTAATCGCAACCAAACGAATCTGACGAGCAGGGTGTGACGTTCAAGATGAGCCAGTGAACTCATGTTGTGATATAAAGGTTCAATCTCTTAAGAAACATATTATTGTGTGGTTTTTGATGATAGAAAATAATTTCTATTTAACTCTTAAATGAATGTCTTTTTATATAACAATTGTTGCTTATACATTGTCTTGATGTCTTTTAGCTCCTCCCAGGACATTGGCCGGCTGACCCACTGATATATACATTGTGTATCATCATGTATACAATATATGGTTTTTGAAATTATAACCAGCTTAGGTTGGATTGGATGCACAACAGTACCCAAGGTGATCAACAGTCTGTATGAACCAAGGTGATCAACACAGAGTCTGTATGAACCAAGGTGATCAACACAGAGTCTGTATGAACCAAGGTGATCAACACAGAGTCTGTATGAACCAAGGTGATCAACACAGAGTCTGTATGAACCAAGGTGATCAACACAGTCTGTATGAACCAAGGTGATCAACACAGCCTGTATGTGCCCAAGGTGATCAACACACTAGCAAGATTGGGATGGGAGTGCCCCCTTCCACAGGGCACGAGAGGTCACTGAATGGTTTGAGGAGTATGAAAATGATGTGAATGACTGTGCCTGCGCAGTCACCAGATCTCAACACGATTGAACACCTATGAGAGATTGTGGGTCAAAGTGGTAGACAGCACTCTCCACCACTGTGGGTGCCAGATAATTTTTGTATATTTTTGTCTTTTATTCTTTATCTCACGCCGGTGGATTATTGGTCACACAGGGATTTGAGTCAGGTGGTGGTGGGACGTCAGCAGTGGTAGTAAAATCAGCTGTTCACCTGTTGGATTTCAGTGAATGGAAGGAGTGGGGAAGTCCTACCTTTGCTGACCGCTTTTGACACCGCTGTACTTTATCGCTGTTTTTAATCTTTCATGATGCCGTTGCACCGGCTGTTTTATATGCAATAAAGCCAGCGTGTCGGGCAGGTATAATTCCCCCCTACTTAGCCTCTCAGCGACCAAGTTTGTTTTTTAAACAAACTTGGTCCCCTTACAACCACCATCATCAAAACACCAAACGAGGGAATATCTTTTGGAAGAATGCTGTGCCATCCCTCCAGTAGAGTTCCAGAGACTTGTAGGATCTATGCCAACTTGCCAAGGTACACAACGTTTGTCACCCGTCTGTATGTGCATGTTAGATACTCTTAACCGATGATGCCTGGTGCTTAGTAGACCAACCAAGATAGTGAATTTGTTGGTACAACCAACTTGCATTTATTTGTCAAGTGGGATAAGAAAGTAAACGAGGAGAATCGGATACTTTATATGCATTTATTCACCAACTAGTTGAAATGAAACAATTGATCAATGTATTCTTTACAAAACATGCCTTCAACAAGGAGTAAGATGTAAAACACAGAAGACAATTATTAGGCTACAGGAGTAGCCTAATTGATAGGCTATCAGCTCTAGACTGGACTATATCCTTAGTGTATAGGAAATTGTACAAAGTAAAGTCTCAAAATAATGAAGAATATGTATGTACAGTAGCTTTAAAAAATATAAGAAAAAGGTATCAACATGAACATAGAGGAGAAAGACAGGCTCCTTTTCCTACATCCACAACTTTTTCCTCTGAACAGCGATTGTTCCACCTCAACTGAAATACTCTCATGGGATGATCCAGGCCCTTCTTACCACTCATAGGATTCTGATCACTAAAACTTAAGCTATGCTATACTTGACTATACTGTTGTTTCACTGATTCATGGCTCCTCGATCAGCTAATCAGTCTCGTTGACTAAAAGCTTTGCCACGTTCCTGGGACTAATTCGTTTTCTCTCTGTTGTGGAATCTTCTATGGTTAACTAAACCACTTCCAAAACGAAAAGGTTTGCCACATTCCTGGCACTGATTTGGTTTCTCTCCTGTGTGGAATTTTCTATGGTTAACAAACCTACTTTTAAAATTAAAAGCTTTGCCACATTCCTGGTACTGATATAGTTTCTCTTCTCTGTGGATTCTCCTATAGTAGATTAAATTACTTATAACCAAAAGCCTGGCCATATTCCTGGCACTGATGTGTTTTTTCTCCTGTGTGGATTCTACTGTGGTGAATTAAACTCCGTTTTACACTAAAAGCTTTGCCACATTCCTGGCAGTGATATGGTTTCTCTCCACTGTGGATTCTGCTATGGCTAACTAACCTACTTTTAAAATTAAAAGGTTTGCCACATTCCTGGCACTGATATGGTTTCCCTCCACTGTGGATTCTGCTATGGCTAACTAAACTAGCCTTATGACCAAAATATTTGCCACATTCCTGGCAGTGATAAGGTTTCTCTCCTGTGTGGATTATTTTATGGTTAACTAAACTTTGTTTTGCAACAAAAGCTTTATCACATTCCTGGCACTGATATGGTTTCTCTCCACTGTGGATTCTGCTATGGCTAACTAAATTAGCCTTATCACCAAAAGCTTTGCCACATTCCTGGCACTGATATGGTTTCTCTCCTGTGTGGATTCGACTGTGCTTAATCAAACTAGTTTTATGACTAAAAGCTCTGTCACATTCATGGCACTGATATGGTTTCTCTCCTGTGTGGATTCGACCGTGCAAAGTCAAACCATGTTTTACAATAAAAGCTTTGCCACATTCCTGGCACTGATATGGTTTCTCTCCAGTGTGGATTCGAATGTGGTAAATGAAACCACCTTTGTCATTAAAAGCTTTGCCACATTCCTTGCACTGATATGGTTTCTCTCCTGTGTGGATTCTGCTATGGCGAACTAACCGATACTTAAAAATAAAAGCTTTGTCACATTTATCACACTGATAAGGCCTCTCTCCTCTGTGGATTTTTTCATGTGTAACTAATCTATCCTTTCTACTAAAAGCTTTGTGACATTCCTGGCACTGATATGGTTTCTCTCCTGTGTGGCGTCTTCTGTGCTGAACTAATCTACTACTTGAACGAAAAGCTTTACCACATTCCTGGCACTGATATGGTTTCTCTGGTTTCTCTCCTGTGTGGAGTTTTCTATGTGTTACTAAACCACCACTTGAATTATAGGCTTTGTCACATTCCTGACACTGATATGGTTTCTCTCCTGTGTGGATTCTTATATGGACAACAAATTGACGCCTTCGTCGGAAAGCTTTGCCACATTCCTCACACTGATATGGTTTCTCACCTCTCTGCTTTCCTCTATGGACAACCAAACTAATCTTTTCACTAAAAGTTTTGCCAGATTCAGTTGTGTTGGTTGGTAAAGAGTCTCCTTCTCTGTTCTCCACAGTTGGAGTTTGGTCAAAGGGTGGTGGGGACTGAAACCTGTCCTCTGGATCTGTGGAGTAAAATATTCCTGTAAATATATTGTGTATAAATAAAGTTAGAAAACTTCTTACAATAAATAAAGATGTGTATCTGAGTGCAAAGGGTTACATTCTCAGTGGCTGATGAAGGATAGTCAAGGGTTGAAAACTGCTGAAGCATACAGAGCTGATTTAAAATAACTAGACTGAATTTAGGCAAGAGGGTTTGTGTATTCTGTTGATTCATCTCACCAAATATGAACGTAGAAGTGTCCAGTGGTAATTTCCATGACAGATCACAGTGGGTTTTCACTCTGGGAGAAGTTAATATGGAGGGTGTAGTATCAGACTGCAGCCCTTGAAGCTGCTCTCCCCCCTGACTGGTGCACGGTTCCTGTTCCTCTTTAATCTGTGGGGGTTCTGGGAGAGAGAGCTGCTGGACATCTGGGGGGAAAAGGAAGATAAATATTAGGATGAAGCCAAGTTCATTATTCTACAACCTAGCAGGTCTGACAGCTTAAATCAGAGAAATCCAATTCAGAGAAGGGTTCGTTTTTTTAAAACAGCTACATTAGATTTGCTCAGAGCTAACACTTTAATATCAACACCATGACTGTCCATAACAGTTACATCAGTCTATAAATATCCCTTTTCTAAGATATAATCCAAATAATTAACAAAAGGCATTTCATAGAAACCTCCATAGACCCTCATGCATTCTCTCATTACTCCTCTCCATGCGCTCTATG
The DNA here is from genome assembly GCF_949987555.1 of Borostomias antarcticus. Classification (NCBI taxonomy): domain Eukaryota; kingdom Metazoa; phylum Chordata; class Actinopteri; order Stomiiformes; family Stomiidae; genus Borostomias; species Borostomias antarcticus. The sequence goes on along the minus strand of NC_140264.1, from coordinate 5,812,468 downwards.
CTCACATACAACCAGCACTCACCGGGAAGGAGAGAGTTCCATATGGCTTCTTCCACCTCTTCCTCTTTGGAAAGCCTTTTCTCTTCCTCCTCTTTCATCACGAAACCCTCCTCCTCCTCCTTGATTCGTCCTCCTCCGCAGGCTGGGTCTGGGAGGACTGTGGTGGGCTCAGCCTCGCCTGGTTCTGCTATAAACATACAGGAGGGGATCACATACAAGGATAGAGTCTGCTATAGAGCGGAACAGTGAGGTTCAGGAAGTGAATCAAGTTCTACAAATCTTCATATAGAGTTAAGCATGGAACCAAGCTAGGGAGGCTCCGATCACGTTTTTTGTGGCCAATACTGATCACCGATCGTCTATGAGCCATATCTGACGATACACAGCAGATAGATTGTTTTGTTATACCACATGGTATAGCACTGCAGTTTCCATGAGCCATATCTGACGATACACAGCAGATATTGATTGTTTTCTTATACCACATGGTATAGCACTGCAGTTTCCATTTAAATAAATTTCATCCATCAAATTCAGTCCAAAGTAGGCCTCCCATCCACATTTTATTTTTTTCTACCTCAATATTTACTTGATCATTATGTAAACAATACCATGTGCATGTGTTCTAGGTCGCACAACATTGTTTAATGAGATAACCAGATTAGGGACCACATTGTACACACCATCCTGAGTCAGAAGTGAGGGATTCCACTCCAGTGAATGAACATAGGCTACATAGGGCGCTGCACCTTAACATTAGTTGTATGTGAAATGAAATTGAGTTGCACTCATTGATCGGTTTTGAGTCGTCTCTTGGTTCTCAGAATGGTCCTTTCAAACATTTATGGTTTCTTTATTTTTTATTGTTCTATTTATCTTCTGTTTCTTTCTCTTAGTAGGTGAGGGTGCTTCTTAAGTGGATGGCTTTGTGCGTGGGTGGGAAACGGGGTTTCGGGATAAGGTACAGATGGATAGGATGGTATCGTCGGACAGGGAGGGGAGCAGACTCAGGAAAATAGGTGATGAGCCTGGAGATTTTTATTGCAATAGGTATCAAATTAAAGCAGGTTGAACTCGGTTGGGACCTGGAGTGTGTGGTCGGGGAGGTCTGGAGCCCTCAGGGGAAATTGACTGTGGTTAACTTCTATAATCCGTGTAAACGGCTGACTATAGCAGAGTTGGAGGATGTCATAGGGAAAGTTAGATCTCTGGTTGTTTGGGTGGAGGAGTTTAATGCACTTTCCAATGTTGAGCAGGTTTGGCCAGGTTTTAATTGAAGAAGGTGAGGAGTGACCCAGAGGTTTACTGTTGCTAAGGCTGACTGGAAGGGTTTTGGAGAGAGATTCAGTGGCCGAGGTGAATAGCGATTGATCCATTGATAGCTGGAGTGAGTCCTTGAATGCAATGATCCACCGGGCAGCTGTTGATACTACACCCCTGAAGGAACTCTAAGCCTCTTATAACTGTCCCACGGTTGAATAAAGATTGTGATGTGTTAGGAACAGGATTAATGCTTATAGACAGTTAATTAAGTTTCCAATGCTATCTATGCTGTTGAATACAAGAGGTTTGTCTTTGTCATAAAAAAGGAAAATTCAAATAAAAATGTGATCAAAAAAAAGAAAGAAAGAATACAAGAGGTTAAGGGGCAGTGGCCAGAAAAGTTATCAAAAGGAGCTAAACCTAATTGCTGGAGGAAATCCCAGTGCAGTACAATAGTTCCTGACACCCCCACTGGACAGCGTTGGTCACGTGTAGACTAGGTCTGTATGATGGTGGAACTGAGGCTGTTAGAAATGAGGAAAAGACTGATGTGTGCCACAGAGGGAGCTAGCTCACATATATACACCCAACTGCATTTGTAGCTGTGTCGTTATAACTAATATATCTGACAGAAAAAATGTTCTCATCGACAAATTTAGCCAATACTATTTGAAAGCTCCCGCTGCGGTCCCCTATAGATCCGCCATCTTCTTTTATTTGCATCACTGCCCAGTGACGTATCAGGTTACGACTTCCGGAATAGCATGCTCTGGACTATGCTTCATTCTCCGCCAATTTGATGCAGTATACACAGTTTTGATGTAGCATGCTACATTTCGCCTGCTATATAGCAGGTAGTATGCATTTCGGACACATTAAACAGACGTTTACGGCATTTCCACTTAATCCCATTAATTTGTCCCATAGGGATTTCGACTACACCCCGCAATGCTCACTTTTCAGCCTACACAGAGACATCAGACCTCTAAATCATTTCAAAGATTCCCCCCCAACTCTGATGTAGTTTTGTCGGTATTAATCATTTTTGTATGCGTTTTCTATTGTCAATAGAGATGCTTTGTTTTTGTTTTTTACTAAAAAGATCACAGACGCTCACCTTTAAACACGTGTTCTCCAAATCTGTCGGACCCGTCCCAGAATGCTCCGTGACCAGTCCCTATGGCTTCTTCCACCTTTTCTTCTTTGAAAACCTTTTTCTCTTCCTCCACTTTCACCACAAAATACTTCTCCTCCTCCATGACTGGTCCTCCTCCGCAGGCTGGGTCTGGGAGGACTGTGGCGGGTTCAGTCTCGCCTGGTTCAGTTTTACACACGACAGACATGTTCTGAAAACACAGTGTTTTCACATCTGCAACGACCCCGCTTCACGAATTCCATCAACGATATTCCAAATTGAGACAAAATAAATTAGTCTGAAGATAAAAAGTGTCTCTGTGTGGAGGAAAAGAGGCAGATTATTGAGTATCTAAAATGAGTTACGCTCACTGTGAACAAAGGGCCGCAGGAAGGGACCGAACTACGAACCGGAAGTTAATTATACTTCTTCTTCTTCTTCTGTGGGGCTTAACGGCGGTTGGCATCCTAAAAGTTGCATTACCGCCATCTACTGGAGCTAAAAACCTCTACAGAATCCGGTCCCTCAGACTCTCCCCACCAGGCCGGTTTCTTTTAGAAACCCCACCCGATACTTCCTGCCTCGCCCACCACTACCACACTCCAGTATTCCCTGAACCCCTGAGCCCACCCGCCCAGTCCTACCCATTCCTACCCAGTCCCACCCATTCCTACCCAGTCCCACCCATTCCTACCCAGTCCTACCCATTCCCTCCATCAGAACCGTCCTCTCAGATACATATCTCACACAGTGCACGAGTACATGACCCACCGTTTCCCGGAACCAGACACACCTCACAGTGTCCAGTAGGATGTTTCCCAATAACGTGCAGAGTCCCATTCAAATTACTGTGGCCAATACACAGACTGGTCAGCACCACCTCCTCTCTCCAGTTTCCCCCTCTACATCTCTCACCACCCACTCTGTATCAATCTGAGAGCCCGGGCCTGGATCACATCCAACCTCCCCAACACTGTTCTCACCGCAGAGCCATATACCACACTCCCGTAATCCAGCCGTGACCTAATCAGAGCAACATAAATATATTTCAAGGAGGCCACATCGGCTCCCCAATACAAACCCACAAGGCACCTCATCACATCCAAAACTTTCTTCCACTTATCTACCAAAAGAGTAACGTGGCTCCTCCATGTCAAACCCGGATCAAACTGAACCCCCAATAATCTAATAGAGTCCACCCTCTCCAGAGCACGCCCATCTTAACAACCGCATCTCCCCCAATCCTCTTTCGTGTAAAGAACATGACTTTGGACTTTTTCGACAGAACATTTAAAACCCCATGTCTCCCCCCACCTCTCAACTTGATGTACACTGTCCTGCAGTTTATGCTCTACATGGTTCACATTCCTCCCCCGTTTCCACAAAGCCCACATCCATCGCCACACCACCAAATATATCATTTATCATAATAGTGAACAGAATTGGACTAATCACACTACCCTGCGGCGTCCCATTTCCTACCACAAACTTATTGGACATGTCCGAGCCTACCTTCACCTGAATGGTTCTCCTTTGGATGAACCAAGAGAGTGCAAAGGTGCATTACCGCCACCCACTGGTCTAGAATGTGGACCAAAACGATATGCTAACCCATCAACCCTGTCATAACACCATAAAAGAACAGTGTCACACCCTTCTCCTCAGATTCGTTCTTTCCCATCCCTCATTGTTTGCGCTTAAGACATTCTGTACTCTGATTGGTGGGATCTGTTGTCACATCCTTGGCTTTTATTTTGAAAATAATTAATAGATAATCAACTTCCGGTTCGTAGTTCGGTCCTTCCTGCGGCCCTTTGTTCACAGTGAGCGTAACTCATTTTAGATACTTAATAATCTGCCTCTTTTCCTCCACACAGAGACACTTTTTATCTTCAGACTAATTTATTTTGTCTCAATTTGGAATATCGTTGATGGAATTCGTGAAGCGGGGCCGTTGCAGATGTGAAAACACTGTGTTTTCAGAACATGTCTGTCGTGTGTAAAACTGAACCAGGCGAGACTGAACCCGCCACAGTCCTCCCAGACCCAGCCTGCGGAGGAGGACCAGTCATGGAGGAGGAGAAGTATTTTGTGGTGAAAGTGGAGGAAGAGAAAAAGGTTTTCAAAGAAGAAAAGGTGGAAGAAGCCATAGGGACTGGTCACGGAGCATTCTGGGACGGGTCCGACAGATTTGGAGAACACGTGTTTAAAGGTGAGCGTCTGTGATCTTTTTAGTAAAAAAACAAAAACAAAGCATCTCTATTGACAATAGAAAACGCATACAAAAATGATTAATACCGACAAAACTACATCAGAGTTGGGGGGAATCTTTGAAATGATTTAGAGGTCTGATGTCTCTTTGTAGGCTGAAAAGTGAGCATTGCGGGGTGTAGTCGAAATCCCTATGGGACAAATTAATGGGATTAAGTGGAAATGCCGTAAACGTCTGTTTAATGTGTCCGAAATGCATACTACCTGCTATATAGCAGGCGAAATGTAGCATGCTACATCAAAACGGTGCATTCTGCATCTCTGCTATAGTACCTACTATATAGCAGGCGAAATTGGCGACAAAATGGCGGAACATGTAGCATAGTCCAGAGCATGCTATTCCGGAAGTCGTAACCTGATACGTCACTGGGCAGTGATGCAAATAAAAGAAGATGGCGGATCTATAGGGGACCGCAGCGGGAGCTTTCTAATAGTATTGGCTACATTTGTCGATGAGAGAACATTTTTTCTGTCAGATATATTAGTTATAACGACACAGCTACAAATGCAGTTGGGTGTATATATGTGAGCTAGCTCCCTCTGTGGCACACATCAGCCTTTTCCTCATTTCTAACAGCCTCAGTTCCACCATCATACAGACCTAGCCTACACGTGACCAACGCTGTCCAGTGGGGGTGTCAGGAACTATTGTACTGCACTGGGATTTCCTCCAGCAATTAGGTTTAGCTCCTTTTGATAAATTTTCTGGCCACTGCCCCTTAACCTCTTGTATTCTTTCTTCTTTTTTTTGATCAAATTTTTATTGGAATTTTCCTTTTTTATGACAAAGACAAACCTCTTGTATTCAACAGCATAGATAGCATTGCAAACTTAATTAACTGTCTATAAGCATTACTCCTGTTCCTAACACATCACGATCTTTATTCAACCGTGGGACAGTTATAAGAGGCTTAGAGTTCCTTCAGGGGTGTAGTATCAACAGCTGCCCGGTGGATCATTGCATTCAAGGACTCACTCCAGCTATCAATGGATCAATCGCTATTCACCTCGGCCACTGAATCTCTCTCCAAAACCCTTCCAGTCAGCCTTAGCAACAGTAAACCTCTGCGGTCACTCCTCACCTTCTTCAATTAAAACCTGGCCAAACCTGCTCAACATTGGAAAGTGCATTAAACTCCTCCACCCAAACAACCAGAGATCTAACTTTCCCTATGACATCCTCCAACTCTGCTATAGTCAGCCGTTTACACGGATTATAGAAGTTAACCACGGTCAATTTCCCCTGAGGGCTCCAGACCTCCCCGACCACACACCAGGTCCGAACCGAGTTCAACCTGCTTTAATTTGATACCTATTGCAATAAAAATCTCCAGGCTCATCACCTATTTTCCTGAGTCTGCTCCCCTCCCTGTCCGACGATACCATCCTACCCCTCCTCCTATCCATCTGTACCTTATCCCGAAACCCCGTTTCCCACCCACGCACAAAGCCATCCACTTAAGAAGCACCCTCACCTACTAAGAGAAAGAAACAGAAGATAAATAGAACAATAAATAAACCATAAATGTTTGAAAGGACCATTCTGAGAACCAAGAGACGACTCAAAACCGATCAATGAGTGCAACTCAATTTCATTTCACATACAACTAATGTTAAGGTGCAGCGCCCTATGTAGCCTATGTTCATTCACTGGAGTGGAATCCCTCACTTCTGACTCAGGATGGTGTATACAATGTGGTCCCTAATCTGGTTATCTCATTAAACAATGTTGTGCGACCTAGAACACATGCACATGGTATTGTTTACATAATGATCAAGTAAATATTGAGGTAGAAAAAAATAAAATGTGGATGGGAGGCCTACTTTGGACTGAATTTGATGGATGAAATTTATTTAAATGGAAACTGCAGTGCTATACCATGTGGTATAAGAAAACAATCAATATCTGCTGTGTATCGTCAGATATGGCTCATGGAAACTGCAGTGCTATACCAGGTGGTATAACAAAACAATCTATCTGCTGTGTATCGTCAGATATGGCTCATAAACGATCGGTGATCAGTATCGGCCACAAAAAACGTGATCGGAGCCTCCCTAGCTTGGTTCCATGCTTAAAACTCTATATGAGGATTTGTAGAACTCGATTCACTTCCTGAACCTCACTGTTCCGCTCTATAGCAGACTCTATCCTTGTATGTGATCCCCTCCTGTATGTTTATAGCAGAACCAGGCGAGGCTGAGCCCACCACAGTCCTCCCAGACCCTGCCTGCGGAGGAGGACGAATCAAGGAGGAGGAGGAGGGTTTCGTGATGAAAGAGGAGGAAGAGAAAAGGCTTTCCAAAGAGGAAGAGGTGGAAGAAGCCATATGGAACTCTCTCCTTCCCGGTGAGTGCTGGTTGTATGTGACCATAGAGCGCATGGAGAGGAGTAATGAGAGAATGCATGAGGGTCTATGGAGGTTTCTATGAAATGCCTTTTGTTAATTATTTTAAGCTTTTCTCAAGTATTGATTTGAATTATATCTTAGAAAAGGGATATTTATAGACTGATGTAACTGTGGACCGTCATGGTGTTGATATTTAAGTGTTAGCTCTGAGCAAATCTAATGTAGCTGTTTTAAAAAACGAACCCTTCTCTGAATTGGATTTCTCTGATTTAAGCTGTCAGACCTGCTAGGTTGTAGAATAATGAACTTGGCTTCATCCTAATATTTATCTTCCTTCTTTCCCCCCAGATGTCCAGCAGCTCTCTCTCCCAGAACCCCCACAGATTAAAGAGGAACAGGAACCGTGCACCAGTCAGGGGGGAGAGCAGCTTCAAGGGCTGCAGTCTGATACTACAGACCCTATATTCACTTCTCCCAGAGTGAAAACCCACTGTGATCTGTCATGGAAATTACCGCTGGACACTTCTACGTTCATATTTGGTGAGATGAATCAACAGAATACACAATCCCTGTTGCCTAAATTCAGTCTAGTTATTTTAAATCAGCTCTGTATGCTTCAGCAGTTTTCAACCCTTGACTATCCTTCATCAGCCACTGAGAATGTAACCCTTTGCACTCAGATACACATCTTTATTTATTGTAAGAAGTTTTCTAACTTTATTTATACACAATATATTTACAGGAATATTTTACTCCACAGATCCAGAGGACAGGTTTCAGTCCCCACCACCCTTTGACCAAACTCCAACTGTGGAGAACAGAGAAGGAGACTCTTTACCAACCAACACAACTGAATCTGGCAAAACTTTTAGTGAAAAGAGTAGTTTGGTTGTCCATAGAGGAAAGCAGAGAGGTGAGAAACCATATCAGTGTGAGGAATGTGGCAAAGCTTTTCGACGAAGGCGTCAATTAGTTGGCCATATAAGAATCCACACAGGAGAGAAACCATATCAGTGTCAGGAATGTGGCAAAGCTTTTCGTTCAAGTAGAGATTTAGCTCGGCACAGAAGACACCACACAGGAGAGAAACCATATCAGTGCAAGGAATGTGGCAAAGCTTTTAATTACAAAGGTAGTTTAATTTACCACATTCGAATCCACACAGGAGAGAAACCATATCAGTGCCAGGAATGTGGCAAAGCTTTAAGTTCAAGTAGTCGTTTAGTTCAGCACAGAAGATTCCACACAGGAGAGAAACCATATCAGTGCCAGGAATGTGGCAAAGCTTTTCGTTCAAGTAGTAGTTTAGTTCAGCACAGAAGACTCCACACAGGAGAGAAACCATATCAGTGCCAGGAATGTGGCAAGGCCTTCACTACAAAACTTGGTTTAGTAAACCATAGAATACTCCACACAGTAGAGAAACCATATCAGTGCCAGGAATGTGGCGAAGCCTATATATCAAAACGTTCTTTAGAACGTCATAGAAGAACACTCCACAAAGAGAAACCATATCCGTGCCAGGAATGTGGCAAAGCCTTTGTTTCAGAAAGTGGTTTAGTAAACCATAGAAGACGCCACACAGGAGAGAAACCATATCAGTGCCAGGAATGTGGCAAGGCCTTCACTACAAAACTTGGTTTAGTAAACCATAGAAAACTCCACACAGTAGAGAAACCATATCAGTGCCAGGAATGTCACAAAGCTTTTTGTAAAAAGGATAGATTAGTTAAACATGAAAAAATCCACAGAGGAGAGAGGCCTTATCAGTGTGATAAATGTGACAAAGCTTTTATTTTTAAGGATCAGTTAGTTCGCCATAGCAGAATCCACACTGGAGAGAAACCATATCAGTGCCAGGAATGTGGCAAAGCTTTTAATGACAAAGGTAGTTTCATTTACCACATTCGAATCCACACAGGAGAGAAACCATATCAGTGCCAGGAATGTGGCAAAGCTTTTATTGTAAAACGTGGTTTGACTATGCACAGTCGAATCCACACAGGAGAGAAACCATATCAGTGCCATGAATGTGGCAGAGCTTTTAGTCGTAAAAATAGTTTGATTAAGCACAGTCGAATCCACACAGGAGAGAAACCATATCATTGCCAGGAATGTGGCAAAGCTTTTCATTCAAGTAGTAGTTTAGTTCAGCACAGAAGACTCCACACAGGAGAGAAACCATATCAGTGCCAGGAATGTGGCAAGGCCTTCACTACAAAACTTGGTTTAGTAAACCATAGAAAACTCCACACAGGAGAGAAACCATATCAGTGCCAGGAATGTCACAAAGCTTTTTGTAAAAAGGATAGATTAGTTCAACATGAAAAAATCCACAGCGGAGAGAGGCCTTATCAGTGTGATAAATGTGACAAAGCTTTTATTTTTAAGGATCAGTTAGTTCGCCATAGCAGAATCCACACAGGAGAGAAACCATATCAGTGCCAGGAATGTGGCAAGGCCTTCACTACAAAACTTGGTTTAGTAAACCATAGAAAACTCCACACAGGAGAGAAACCATATCAGTGCCAGGAATGTCACAAAGCTTTTTGTAAAAAGGATAGATTAGTTCAACATGAAAAAATCCACAGAGGAGAGAGGCCTTATCAGTGTGATAAATGTGACAAAGCCTTTATTTTTAAGGATCAGTTAGTTCGCCATAGCAGAATCCACACTGGAGAGAAACCATATCAGTGCCAGGAATGTGGCAAAGCTTTTATTGTAAAACGTGGTTTGACTACGCACAGTCGAATCCACACAGGAGAGTAACCATATCAGTGCCATGAATGTGGCAGAGCTTTTAGTGTAAAACCTAGTTTGATTAAGAACAGTCGAATCCACACAGGAGAGAAACCATCAGTGCCAATAATGTGACAAAGCCTGTATTTTGAAAAGTGGTTTAGTAAGCCATAGAAGACTCCTCACAGGAGAGAAACGACATCAGTGACAGGAATGTGGCCAGGTGGTTTTAAGTCATTTAGTTTACCTTATAGTCAAGTATAGCATAGCTTAGGTTTTAGTGATCAGAATCCTATAAGTGGTAAGAAGGGCCTGGATCATCCCATGAGAGTATTTCAGTTGAGGTGGAACAATCGCTGTTCAGAGGAAAAAGTTGTGGATGTAGGAAAAGGAGCCTGTCTTTCTCCTCTATGTTCATGTTGATACCTTTTTATTTTATTTTTTAAAGCTACGGAATATATCTTCAAACTTATTTTCTGGTGAAACACAATTCTTCATTATTTTGAGACTTTACTTTGTACAATTTCCTATACACTAAGGATATAGTCCAGTCTAGAGCTGATAGCCTATCAATTAGGCTACTCCTGTAGCCTAATAATTGTCTTCTGTGTTTTACATCTTACTCCTTCTTGTTGAAGGCATGTTTTGTAAAGAATACATTGATCAATTGTTTCACTTCAACTAGTTGGTGAATAAATGCATATAAAGTATCCGATTCTCCTCGTTTACTTTCTTATCCCACTTGACCAATAAATGCAAGTTGGTTGTACCAACAAATTCACTATCTTGGTTGGTCTACTAAGCACCAGGCATCATCGGTTAAGAGTATCTAACATGTACATACAGACGGGTGACAAACGTTGTGTACCTTGGCAAGTTGGCATAGATCCTACAAGTCTCTGGAACTCTACTGGAGGGATGGCACAGCATTCTTGCAAAAGATATTCCCTTGTTTGGTGTTTTGATGATGGTGGTTGTAAGGGGACCAAGTTTGTTTAAAAAACAAACTTGGTCGCTGAGAGGCTAAGTAGGGGGAAATTATACCTGCCCGACACGCTGGCTTTATTGCATATAAAACAGCCGGTGCAACGGCATCATGAAAGATTAAAAACAGCGATAAAGTACAGCGATGTCAAAAGCGGTCAGCAAAGGTAGGACTTCCTCACTCACCCCCACTCCTTCCATTCACTGAAATCCAACAGGTGAACAGCTGATTTTACTACCACTGCTGACGTCCCACCACCACCTGACTCAAATCCCTGTGTGACCAATAATCCACCGGCGTGAGATAAAGAATAAAAGACAAAAATATAAAAACAAATCTGGCACCTACAGTGCTGGAGAGTGCCGTCTACCACTTTGACCCACAATCTCTCATAGGTGTTCAATCGTGTTGAGATCTGGTGGCTGCGCAGGCACAGTCATTCACATCATTTTCATACTCCTCAAACCATTCAGTGACCTCTCGTGCCCTGTGGAAGGGGGCACTCCCATCCCAATCTTGCTAGTGTGTTGATCACCTTGGTTCATACAGACTGTGTTGATCACCTTGGGTACTGTTGTGCATCCAATCCAACCTAAGTTGGTTATAATTTCAAAAACCATATATTGTATACATGATGATACACAATGTATATCAGTGGGTCAGCCGGACAATGTCCTGGGAGGAGCTAAAAGACATCAAGACAATGTATAAGCAACAATTGTTATATAAAAATACATTCATTTAAGAGTTAAATAGAAATAATTTTCTATCATCAAAAACCACACAATATGTTTCTTAAGAGATTGAACCTTTATTGCACAACATGAGTTCACTGGCTCATCTTGAACGTCACACCCTGCTCGTCAGATTGGTTTGGTTGCGATAAAGACGTCCTGTACTGATTGGTGGGATCTGTTGTCACATCCTTGGCTTTTATTTTGAAAATAATTAACGAAAAATTCACTTCCGGTTCGTAGTTCGGTCCTTCCTGCGGCCCTTTGTTCACAGTGAGCGTAACTAATTTTAGATACTCAATAATCTGCCTCTTTTCCTCCACACAGAGACACTTTTTCTTTTCAGACTAATTTATTTTGTCTCAATTTGGAATATCGTTGATGGAATTCGTGAAGCGGGAGCCGTTGCAGATGTGAAAACACTGTGTTTTCAGAACATGTCTGTCGTGTGTAAAACTGAACCAGGCGAGACTGAACCCGCCACAGTCCTCCCAGACCCAGCCTGCGGAGGAGGACGAGTCATGGAGGAGGAGAAGTATTTTGTGGTGAAAGTGGAGGAAGAGAAAAAGGTTTTGAAAGAAGAAAAGGTGGAAGAAGCCATAGGGACTGGTCACGGAGCATTCTGGGACGGGTCCGACAGATTTGGAGAACACGTGTTTAAAGGTGAGCGTCTGTGATCTTTTAGTAAAAAACAAAAACAAAGCATCTCTATTGACAATAGAAAACGCATACAAAAATGATTAATACCGACAAAACTACATCAGAGTTGGGGGGAATCTTTGAAATGATTTTGAGGTCGGATGTCTCTTTGTAGGCTGAAAAGTGAGCATTGCGGGGTGTAGTCGAAATCCCTATGGGACAAATTAATGGGATTAACTGGAAATGCCGTAAACGTCTGTTTAATGTGTCCGAAATGCACAATACCTGCTATATAGCAGGCGGAATGTAGCATGCTACATCAAAACTGTGCATTCTGCATCTCTGCTATAGTACCTACTATATAGCAGGAGAAATTGGCGACAAAATGGCGGAAAATGTAGCATAGTCCAGAGCATGCTATTCCGGAAGTCCCCAAAAAAAATGCTATTCCGGAAGTCGTAACGTGATACGTCGCTGGGCACGAGATTGGACCAAAGTTTTTTTTGAGTAATCTTCAGAAATGTCCTGTTTCTTTTCTGGATCTTTAATCCCTACACCTGGTTTAAAAAATAGTGTATAGAAAATGGTGAATAGAGTATTTCTGCTTAGAAAACGCAAATGTTTAATTAAAAATTGTGATCATTTAACATGGTTGAAAATACTTCATACTGCTTGTCTAACCCCAGGGAAGATGGAAAACAAGCGTGTTTCCCAAAATCTTGGCCATGTCCTTTAAGAGCATGATGGATTCTGACCCTTAAACTATTTCACCATATAGATAAGTACCTCTTGGCACTGCTCTCTGTCACACACCACTATGTTACACTCACACAACTGCCATTGTTGTGTTAAATAAGTCCCCTCCCAGGCCATCCATGTGGAGAACTGATTTGATTGCCTCTCTGAAGGTCATTTCCATGGCTGTGATTAAATCTACGAGGACCCGGCTGGGTACTTTCAGACCTTTTTCTCCTAACTTAAGATCGTCATACTGTTTGTTGGGAGGCAGAGAGAGAGAGAGAGACAAACAGAGAGGGTTGGAGAAGGGGGGGAAACATGAGATAGATAGATAGATAAATCTTTATTTTTGTGTCACTCCTTAACAAACATTTTCCTCACATTAGTACAAAAGTGCAATAATAAAAAGTTAAGGACCACTCACAATGAGTTGTGAGACACAATATAGTTACAAATCAAAATAGAATAGAGCGTACATGATAGTACTACACAATACAACCATACAATTGAGAATACAATACAGTATGGCGACATACAAAATACAGTATAAAGGAGAATGAGGACTAAATGAATAGAGAGGAATATAAATGGGTCAGTTTATAGACCAGTACTCATGAAAGCTACTCTTGTTTTTAGGATGAGGTGGCAGGCTTTGGCACATTCATTGATACAATTCCTACCGGCTAAAATTATACACAATTTATTTGGATCATCAAGGTCATTACAAAATTCAAAGTGCTTTGAGAGGGGGATAAAAAGATGTGAGCGAATGTCCTTGTAAAGACATGAGTGTCAGACCTTGTACAAGAGCAAGACGAATTGAAAATGTGGACAGATGGGAAACTGATATCAACATTCATACATGTACTTTACATAGGACTTTACAATGCTATGTTATGGCTGTGGTTCGCAACTCCTCACAACCCGAGCTACCATACAAGGTGCATTGTGGGGGATCAGTGTCTCGCTCAAGGACACTTCGACATGTCAAGAGGAGCTGGTGATATGACACATGACAACTTCAATAGGCTGTTCATTGTAACACATAACAAGCGTAACATACCATTAACGTTAATATAATATAACGTCCTATAATTATAGGAGCAGTCGCCACTGAAAACAACTTACATTTGTCTGACAACTGTCAGATTGTCAGACAACAATCTGACAACTTTCTGTCATTCTCCTGTCAACTGTCAGATTCTCCTGTCAACTCTTGTCAGCTGGTAGCCTGGTCAGCTGGTGCAGCTTTGACAGCTTTCGCGCGACACGGTGGCGCATAGTAGCCAGCCCGCCTCCCGGGATTCCCAAATGATGTCATTTTTACTCATTCATTTGTTTGTCATCTTCGCGATAACCACACCCCCTGCAAGTTTGACAGGTGAACACAAGTAGCCTAGCCTACAAGTCATGCACTCAGACATGAGCTTTTATCACGAATAACAAAGTTGGCGGTTTAGTGAGAGCCAGCTTCTTCTTTCGTGTGTCATCATCAGCTGTCCAGCTCAGTAGCGTATAGCCACGCCCTCGTCTCAGGTCCCACATGGAAGAGGCCAGCCTCCGAGGGTGGTTTATACAGGGGACAGGCGGTGATTATGTGCTCAGCTGTCTGCTCCGGCTCCCCACACTCACACGTTGCTCCGTCTGCCAGGCCCCACTTCCTCATTGTTGCTCTGTAGCGTCCGACCCCAGTTCGCAGGCGGTTCAGCAGGGTCCATTTCCGGCGCGGCAGTTCCTCTCCTTGAATACCGCCTCCCGGGTCCTGGATGTAACGGTGGATGCGTGTAGGCCCGGCCGACTCCCACTCCTGCTTCCAGGCTGCCGCCAGCCATGCCTCTGTAGACTGGTCCTCAGGGATGGACCTGAGCAGATCTTGTGCCGCCTTGTTGTACGGGTGGCGGGACTTGAGTCTATGGGGGGGCAGTGGCATTGTGGTGGTGTTGTGCAAGATATGCCAGTCGTGTCTTTGGGCTTTCCTTGCTAGGGCGAGGGTAGCAGCCTCTCGTCGGAGGCCGGCCGGGGCAATTCCTGCTAGTACTGGCAGGTGGCACACAGGAGTGGGCTTCAGGCAGCCAGTTATGGTCCGCAGAGCGTTATTTATCGCAATGTCGACCTTCCTGGCATGAGGGCCTCTGCACCAGGCTGGGGCACAGTATTCAGCTGCAGAGAAGACCAGGGCTTGGGTGGAGATTCTAAGCACCTTGGCGGTTGCACCCCAGCTAGTTCCAGCGAGACGTCGGATTAGTGAGACCCTTGATGACACTTGAGAGCCAGCTGAGCTAACGTTACGCCAAAACCGGCTAACGTTGGCACCACTAGCCAGACAGTAGGCCTAACGTTTAGGGGTAGCGTCATTTGGCTAGATTAGGGAATTCAATGCAAACAGCTTTGCAGATCATTCAATATGCCAGCTTTATAGCCAATTGAGCCAATGGCCAGCAGCGTTCAGCATCAGTTTAATTCCGAGTAGTAGCCTAGTCTACCGTTTGGGATAAGTCAAAACGGAACCGCAGACTCCAGATGCAATCCATTTATTGTGACACCACTTATTAGCTACTGTACATTTTCGTAGACGCAGTTGTGCTTGGCTGCTAAGGGACGTTGTCATGAAACTAGCAATGGTTAGCCCCTCGGCTAGCTAACTGGGTTTCCCGAAACCCGATCCTTCTTAAGGAACCCTTCTTAAGTAACCCTTTGTATGGGAGTTAAGAAGTAGGCTAGGCTAGCCTAAACCTAGCTTGGTTCCATGCTTAAAACTCTATATGAGGATTTGTAGAACTCAATTCACTTCCTAAACCTCACTGTTCCGCTCTATAGCAGACTCTATCCTTGTATGTGACCACCTCCTGTATGTTTATAGCAGAACCAGGCGAGGCTGAGCCCACCACAGTCCTCCCAGACCCAGCCTGCGGAGGAGGACGAATCAAGGAGGAGGAGGAGGGTTTCGTGATGAAAGAGGAGGAAGAGAAAAAGCTTTCCAAAGAAGAAGAGGTGGAAGAAGCCATACAGAACTCTCTCCTTCCCGGTGAGTGCTGGTTGTATGTGACCATAGAGCGCATGGAGAGGAGTAATGAGAGAATGCATGAGGGTCTATGGAGGTTTCTATGAAATGCCTTTTGTTAATTATTTTAAGCTTTTCAAGTATTGATTTGAATTATATCTTAGAAAAGGGATATTTATAGACTGATGTTACTGTTATGGACAGTCATGGTGTTGATATTTAAGTGTTAGCTCTGAGCAAATCTAATGTAGCTGTTTTAAAAAACGAACCCTTCTCTGAATTGGATTTCTCTGATTTAAGCTGTCAGACCTGCTAGGTTGTAGAATAATGAACTTGGCTTCATCTTAATATTTATCTTCCTTTTCCCCCCAGATGTCCAGCAGCTCTCTCTCCCAGAAGCCCCACAGATTAAAGAGGAACAGGAACCGTGGACCAGTCAGGGGGGAGAGCAGCTTCAAGGGCTTCAGTCTGATACTACAGACCCTATATTCACTTCTCCCAGAGTGAAAACCCACTATGTTCTGTCATGGAAATTACCGCTGGACACTTCTACGTTCATATTTGGTGAGATGAATCAACAGAATACACAAACCCTCTTGCCTAAATTCAGTCTAGTTATTTTAAATCAGCTCTGTATGCTTCAGCAGTTTTCAACCCTTGACTATCCTTCATCAGCCACTGAGAATGTAACCCTTTGCACTCAGATACACATCTTTATTTATTGTAAGAAGTTTTCTAACTTTATTTATACACAATATATTAACAGGAATATTTTACTCCACAGATCCAGAGGACAGGTTTCAGTCCCCACCACCCTTTGACCAAACTCCAACTGTGGAGAACAGAGAAGGAGACTCTTTACAAACCAACACAACTGAATCTGGCAAAACTTTTAGTGAAAAGAGTAGTTTGGTTGTCCATAGAGGAAAGCAGAGAGGTGAGAAACCATATCAGTGTGAGGAATGTGGCAAAGCTTTTCGACGAAGGCGTCAATTTGTTGTCCATAGAAGAATCCACACAGGAGAGAAACCATATCAGTGTCAGGAATGTGACAAAGCCTATAATTCAAGAGATGGTTTAGTAAAACATAGAAGACTCCACAGAGGAGAGGAACGATATCCGTGCCAGGAATGTGGCAAAACCTATCTTTCAAACAGTTATTTAGTAGAACATATTAGACTCCACACAGGAGAGAAACCATATCAGTGCCAGAAATGTGGCAAAGCTTTTCGTTCAAGTAGAACTTTAGCTCAGCATAGAAGACACCACACAGAAGAGAAACCATATCAGTGCCAGGAATGTGGCAAAGCGTTTATTGTAAAAGGTGGTTTGACTACGCACAGTCGAATCCACACAGGAGAGAAACCATATCAGTGCCAGGAATGTGGCAAAGCTTTTTGTTATAGTAGTAGTTTAGCTCAGCACAGAAGACGCCACACAGGAGAGAAACCATATCAGTGCCAGGAATGTGGCGAAGCCTATATATCAAAACGTTCTTTAGAAAGTCATAGAAGAACACTCCACAAAGAGAAACTATATCCGTGCCAGGAATGTGGCAAAGCCTTTGTTTCAGAAAGTGATTTAGTAAACCATAGAAGACGCCACACAGGAGAGAAACCATATCAGTGCCAGGAATGTGGCAAAGCTTTTTGTTATAGTAGTAGTTTAGCTCAGCACAGAAGACGCCACACAGGAGAGAAACCATATCAGTGCCAGGAATGTGGCGAAGCCTATACATCAAAACATTGTTTAGAAAGTCATATAAGAACACTCCACAAAGAGAAACTATATCCGTGCCAGGAATGTGGCAAAGCCTTTGTTTCAGAAAGTGGTTTAGTAAACCATAGAAGACGCCACACAGGAGAGAAACCATATCAGTGCCAGGAATGTGGCAAGGCCTTCATTACAAAACTTGGTTTAGTAAACCATAGAAAACTCCACACAGGAGAGAAACCATATCAGTGCCAGGAATGTCACAAAGCTTTTTGTACAAAGGATAGATTAGTTAAACATGAAAAAATCCACAGAGGAGAGAGGCCTTATCAGTGTGATAAATGTGACAAAGCTTTTATGTTTAACGATCAGTTAGTTTGCCATAGCAGAATCCACACAGAAGAGAAACCATATCAGTGCAAGGAATGTGGCAAAGCTTTTAATGACAAAGGTGGTTTCATTGACCACATTCGAATCCACACTGGAGAGAAACCATATCAGTGCCAGGAATGTGGCAAAGCTTTTATTGTAAAACGTAGTTTGACTACGCACAGTCGAATCCACACAGGAGAGAAACCATATCAGTGCCATGAATGTGGCAGAGCTTTTAGTGTAAAACGTAGTTTGATTAAGCACAGTCGAATCCACACAGGAGAGAAACCATCAGTGCCAGTAATGTGACAAAGTCTGTATTTCAAAAAGTGGTTTAGTAAGCCATAGAAGACTCCACACAGGAGAGAAACGACATCAGTGACAGGAATGTGGCCAGGTGGTTTTAAGTCATTTAGTTTACCATAGGAGAATCCACAAAGAAGAGAAACTATATCAGTGCCAGGAATGTGGCAAAGCTTTTAGTGACAAACATAGTTGAGTTAACCACAGATGAATCCACACAGGAGAGTAATGATTTTCTTGCCAGGAATGTGGCAAAGCTTTTAGTGTAGAACGTAGTTTACTTAACCACAGAAGAATCCACAGAGAAGAGAAACCATATCATTGTCAGGAATGGTGCAAAGCTTTTCATTTAAAAGTAGGTTAGTTAACCATAGAAGATTCCACACAGGAGAGAAGCCAAATCAGTGCCAGGAATGTGGCAAACCTTTTCGTTTTGGAAGTGGTTTAGTTAACCATAGAAGATTCCACAACAGAGAGAAAACGAATGAGTCCCAGGAACGTGGCAAAGCTTTTAGTCAACGAGACTGATTAGCTGATCGAGGAGCCATGAATCAGTGAAACAACAGTATAGTCAAGTATAGTATAGCTTAGGTTTTAGTGATCAGAATCCTATGAGTGGTAAGAAGGGCCTGGATCATCCCATGAGAGTATTTCAGTTGAGGTGGAACAATCGCTGTTCAGAGGAAAAAGTTGTGGATGTAGGAAAAGGAGCCTGTCTTTCTCCTCTATGTTCATGTTGATACCTTTTTCTTTTCTTTTTTAAAGCTACGGTATATATCTTCAAACTTATTTTCTGGTGAAACCCAATTCTTCATTATTTTGAGACTTTACTTTGTACAATTTCCTATACACTAAGGATATAGTCCAGTCTAGAGCTGATAGCCTATCAATTAGGCTACTCCTGTAGCCTAATAATTGTCTTCTGTGTTTTACATCTTACTCCTTCTTGTTGAAGGCATGTTTTGTAAAGAATACATTGATCAATTGTTTCATTTCAACTAGTTGGTGAATAAATGCATATAAAGTATCCGATTCGCCTCGTTTACTTTCTTATCCCACTTGACCAAAAAATGCAAGTTGGTTGTACCAACAAATTCACTATCTTGGTTGGTCTACTAAGCACCAGGCATCATCGGTTAAGAGTATCTAACATGTACATACAGACGGGTGACAAACGTTGTGTACCTTGGCAAGTTGGCATAGATCCTACAAGTCTCTGGAACTCTACTGGAGGGATGGCACAGCATTCTTGCAAAAGATATTCCCTCGTTTGTTGTTTTGATGATGGTGGTTGTAAGGGGACCAAGTTTGTTTAAAAAAACAAACTTGGTCGCTGAGAGGCTAAGTAGGGGAAAATTATACCTGCCCGACACGCTGGCTTTATTGCATATAAAACAGCCGGTGCAACGGCATCATGAAAGATTAAAAACAGCGATAAAGTACAGCGGTGTCAAAAGCGGTCAGCAAAGGTAGGACTTCCTCACTCACCCCCACTCCTTCCATTCACTGAAATCCAACAGGTGAACAGCTGATTTTACTACCACTGCTGACGTCCCACCACCACCTGACTCAAATCCCTGTGTGACCAATAATCCACCGGCGTGAGATAAAGAATAAAAGACCAAAATATAAAAACATATCTGGCACCCACAGTGGTGGAGAGTGCCGTCTACCACTTTGACCCACAATCTCTCATAGGTGTTCAATCGTGTTGAGATCTGGTGGCTGCGCAGGCACAGTCATTCACATCATTTTCATACTCAAACCATTCAGTGACCTCTCGTGCCCTGTGGAAGGGGGCACTCCCATCCCAATCTTGCTAGTGTGTTGATCACCTTGGTTCATACAGACTGTGTTGATCACCTTGGTTCATACAGACTCTGTGTTGATCACCTTGGTTCATACAGACTCTGTGTTGATCACCTTGGTTCATACAGACTCTGTGTTGATCACCTTGGTTCATACAGACTCTGTGTTGATCACCTTGGTTCATACAGACTCTGTGTTGATCACCTTGGGTACTGTTGTGCATCCAATCCAACCTAAGTTGGTTATAATTTCAAAAACCATATATTGTATACATGATGATACACAATGTATATCAGTGGGTCAGCCTGCCAATGTCCTGGGAGGAGCTTAAAGACATCAAGACAATGTATAAGCAACACTTGTTATATAAAAAGACATTCATTTAAGAGTTAAATAGAAATTATTTTCTATCATCAAAAACCACACAATAATATGTTTCTTAAGAGATTGAACCTTTATTGCACAACATGAGTTCACTGGCTCATCTTGAACGTCACACCCTGCTCGTCAGATTCGTTTGGTTGCGATTAAGACGTCCTGTACTGATTGGTGGGATCTGTTGTCACATCCTTGGCTTTTATTTTGAAAATAATTAACGAAAAATTAACTTCCGGTTCGTAGTTCGGTCCCTTCCTGCAGCTCTTTGTTCACAGTGAGCGTAACTCATTTTAGATACTCAATAATCTGCCTCTTTTCCTCCACACAGAGACACTTTTTCTTTTCAGACTAATTTATTTTGTCTCAATTTGGAATATCGTTGATGGAATTCGTGAAGCGGGGCCGTTGCAGATGTGAAAACACTGTGTTTTCAGAACATGTCTGTCGTGTGTAAAACTGAACCAGGCGAGACTGAACCCGCCACAGTCCTCCCAGACCCAGCCTGCGGAGGAGGACCAGTCATGGAGGAGGAGAAGGATTTTGTGGTGAAAGTGGAGGAAGAGAAAAAGGTTTTCAAAGAAGAAAAGGTGGAAGAAGCCATAGGGACTGGTCCCGGAGCATTCTGGGACGGGTCCGACAGATTTGGAGAACACGTGTTTAAAGGTGAGCGTCTGTGATCTTTTTAGTAAAAAAAACAAAAACAAAGCATCTCTATTGACAATAGAAAACGCATACAAAAATGATTAATACCGACAAAACTACATCAGAGTTGGGGGGAATCTTTGAAATGATTTAGAGGTCTGATGTCTCTTTGTAGGCTGAAAAGTGAGCATTGCGGGGTGTAGTCGAAATCCCTATGGGACAAATTAATGGGATTAACTGGAAATGCCGTAAACGTCTGTTTAATGTGTCCGAAATGCATACTACCTGCTATATAGCAGGCGAAATGTAGCATGCTACATCAAAACTGTGCATTCTGCATCTCTGCTATAGTACCTACTATATAGCAGGCGAAATTGGCGACAAAATGGCGGAACATGTAGCATAGTCCAGAGCATGCTATTCCGGAAGTCACAAAAAAAAATGCTATTCCGGAAGTCGTCACGTGATACGTCGCTGGGCACGAGATTGGACCTGGACGTTTTTTTTGAGTAATCTTCAGAAATGTCCTGTTTCTTTTCTGGATCTTTAATCCCTACACCTGGTCCTAAAAAATTGTGTATAGAAAATGGTGAATAGAGTATTTCTGCTTAGAAAACGCAAATGTTTAATTAAAAATTGTGATCATTTAACATGGTTGAAAATACTTCATACTGCTTGTCTAACCCCAGGGAAGATGGAAAACAAGCGTGTTTCCCAAAATCTTGGCCATGTCCTTTAAGAGCATGATGGATTCTGACCCTTAAACTATTTCACCATATAGATAAGTACCTCTTGGCACTGCTCTCTGTCACACACCACTATGTTACACTCACACAACTGCCATTGTTGTGTTAAATAACTCCCCTCCCAGGCCATCCATGTGGAGAACTGATTTGATTGCCTCTCTGAAGGTCATTTCCATGGCTGTGATTAAATCTACGAGGACCAGACTGGGCACTTTCAGACCTTTTTCTCCTAACTTAAGATCGTCATACTGTTTGTTGGGAGGCAGAGAGAGAGAGAGAGACACAGAGAGGGTCGGAGAAGATGGGGAAACATGAGATAGATAGATAGATAGATAAATCTTTATTTTTGTGTCACTCCTTAACAAACATTTCCCTCACATTAGTACAAAAGTGAAATAATAAAAAGTTAAGGACCACTCACAATGAGTTGTGAGACACAATATAGTTACAGATCAAAATAGAATAGAGCGTACATGATAGTACTACACACATACGATACAATTGAGAATACAATACAGTATAGGGACATAGAAATACAGTATAAAGGAGAATGAGGACTAAATGAATAGAGAGGAATGGAAATGGGTCAGTTTATAGACCCGTACTCATGAAAGCTACTCTTCTTCTTAGGATGAGGTGGCAGGCTTTGGCGCATTCATTGATACAATTCCTACCGGCTAAAATTATACACAATTTATTTGGATCATCAAGGTCATTAAAAAATTCAAAGTGCTTTGAGAGGGAGATAAAAAAGATGTGAGCGAATGTCCTTGTAAAGACATGAGTGTCAGACCTTGTACAAGAGCAAGACGAATTGAAAATGTGGACAGATTGGAAACTGATATCAACATTCATACATATACGTTACATAGGACTTTACAATGCTATGTTATGGCTGTGGTTCGCAACTCCTCACAACCCGAGCTACCATACAAGGTGCATTGTGGGGGATCAGTGTCTTGCTCAAGGACACTTCGACATGTCAAGAGGAGCTGGTGATATGACACATGACAACTTCAATAGGCTGTTCATTGTAACACATAACAAGCGTAACATACCATTAACGTTAATATAATATAACGTCCTATAATTATAGGAGCAGTCGCCACTGCAAACAACTTACATTTGTGGCGTTATGACGTTGTTCTACTTAGTTTGTCAACTTTCTGTCAGATTCTCCTGTCAACTGTCAGATTCTCCTGTCAACTCTTGTCAGCTGGTAGCCTGGTCAGCTGGTAGCCTGGTCAGCTGGTAGCCTGGTCAGCTGGTGCAGCTTTGACAGCTTTCGCGCGACACGGTGGCGCATAGTAGCCAGCCCGCCTCCCGGGATTCCCAAATGACGTCATTTTTACTCATTCATTTGTTTGTCATCTTCGCGATAACCACACCCCCTGCAAGTTTGACAGGTGAACACAAGTAGCCTAGCCTACAAGTCATGCACTCAGACATAAGCTTTTATCATGAATAACAAAGTTGGCGGTTTAGTGAGAGCCAGCTGAGCTAACGTTACGCCAAAACCGGCTAACGTTGGCACCACTAGCCAGACAGTAGGCCTAACGTTTAGGGGTAGCGTCATTTGGCTAGATTAGGGAATTCAATGCAAACAGCTTTGCAGATCATTCAATATGCCAGCTTTATAGCCAATTGAGCCAATGGCCAGCAGCGTTCAGCATCAGTTTAATTCCGAGTAGTAGCCTAGTCTACCGTTTGGGATAAGTCAAAACGGAACCGCAGACTCCAGATGCAATCAATTTATTGTGACACCACTTATTAGCTACTGTACATTTTCATAGACGCAGTTGTGCTTGGCTGCTAAGGGACGTTGTCATGAAACTAGCAATGGTTAGCCGCTCGGCTAGCTAACTGGGTTTCCCGAAACCCGATCCTTCTTAAGGAACCCTTCTTAAGTAACCCTTTGTATGGGAGTTAAGAAGTAGGCTAGGCTAGCCTAAACCTAGCTTGGTTCCCTGCTTAAAACTCTATATGAGGATTTGTAGAACTTAATTCACTTCCTGAACCTCACTGTTCCGCTCTATAGCAGACTCTATCCTTGTATGTGATCCCCTCCTGTATGTTTATAGCAGAACCAGGCGAGGCTGAGCCCACCACAGTCCTCCCAGACCCTGCCTGCGGAGGAGGACGAATCAAGGAGGAGGAGGAGGGTTTCGTGATGAAAGAGGAGGAAGAGAAAAAGCTTTCCAAAGCGGAAGAGGTGGAAGAAGCCATATGGAACTCTCTCCTTCCCGGTGAGTGCTGGTTGTATGTGACCATAGAGCGCATGGAGAGGAGTAATGAGAGAATGCATGAGGGTCTATGGAGGTTTCTATGAAATGCCTTTTGTTAATTATTTTAAGCTTTTCTCAAGTATTGATTTGAATTATATCTTAGAAAAGGGATATTTATAGACTGATGTAACTGTGGACCGTCATGGTGTTGATATTTAAGTGTTAGCTCTGAGCAAATCTAATGTAGCTGTTTTAAAAAACGAACCCTTCTCTGAATTGGATTTCTCTGATTTAAGCTGTCAGACCTGCTAGGTTGTAGAATAATGAACTTGGCTTCATCCTAATATTTATCTTCCTTCTTTCCCCCCAGATGTCCAGCAGCTCTCTCTCCCAGAACCCCCACAGATTAAAGAGGAACAGGAACCGTGCACCAGTCAGGGTGGAGAGCAGCTTCAAGGGCTTCAGTCTGATACTACAGACCCTATATTCACTTCTCCCAGAGTGAAAACCCACTATGT
Source organism: Borostomias antarcticus (assembly GCF_949987555.1). Lineage (NCBI taxonomy): Eukaryota > Metazoa > Chordata > Actinopteri > Stomiiformes > Stomiidae > Borostomias > Borostomias antarcticus. The sequence goes on along the minus strand of NC_140264.1, from coordinate 5,787,909 downwards.
TCTGTCATGGAAATTACCGCTGGACACTTCTACGTTCATATTTGGTGAGATGAATCAACAGAATACACAAACCCTCTTGCCTAAATTCAGTCTAGTTATTTTAAATCAGCTCTGTATGCTTCAGCAGTTTTCAACCCTTGACTATCCTTCATCAGCCACTGAGAATGTAACCCTTTGCACTCAGATACACATCTTTATTTATTGTAAGAAGTTTTCTAACTTTATTTATACACAATATATTAACAGGAATATTTTACTCCACAGATCCAGAGGACAGGTTTCAGTCCCCACCACCCTTTGACCAAACTCCAACTGTGGAGAACAGAGAAGGAGACTCTTTACAAACCAACACAACTGAATCTGGCAAAACTTTTAGTGAAAAGAGTAGTTTGGTTGTCCATAGAGGAAAGCAGAGAGGTGAGAAACCATATCAGTGTGAGGAATGTGGCAAAGCTTTTCGACGAAGGCGTCAATTTGTTGTCCATAGAAGAATCCACACAGGAGAGAAACCATATCAGTGTCAGGAATGTGACAAAGCCTATAATTCAAGAGATGGTTTAGTAAAACATAGAAGACTCCACAGAGGAGAGGAACGATATCCGTGCCAGGAATGTGGCAAAACCTATCTTTCAAACAGTTATTTAGTAGAACATATTAGACTCCACACAGGAGAGAAACCATATCAGTGCCAGAAATGTGGCAAAGCTTTTCGTTCAAGTAGAACTTTAGCTCAGCATAGAAGACACCACACAGAAGAGAAACCATATCAGTGCCAGGAATGTGGCAAAGCGTTTATTGTAAAAGGTGGTTTGACTACGCACAGTCGAATCCACACAGGAGAGAAACCATATCAGTGCCAGGAATGTGGCAAAGCTTTTTGTTATAGTAGTAGTTTAGCTCAGCACAGAAGACGCCACACAGGAGAGAAACCATATCAGTGCCAGGAATGTGGCGAAGCCTATATATCAAAACGTTCTTTAGAAAGTCATAGAAGAACACTCCACAAAGAGAAACTATATCCGTGCCAGGAATGTGGCAAAGCCTTTGTTTCAGAAAGTGATTTAGTAAACCATAGAAGACGCCACACAGGAGAGAAACCATATCAGTGCCAGGAATGTGGCAAAGCTTTTTGTTATAGTAGTAGTTTAGCTCAGCACAGAAGACGCCACACAGGAGAGAAACCATATCAGTGCCAGGAATGTGGCGAAGCCTATACATCAAAACATTGTTTAGAAAGTCATATAAGAACACTCCACAAAGAGAAACTATATCCGTGCCAGGAATGTGGCAAAGCCTTTGTTTCAGAAAGTGGTTTAGTAAACCATAGAAGACGCCACACAGGAGAGAAACCATATCAGTGCCAGGAATGTGGCAAGGCCTTCATTACAAAAGTTGGTTTAGTAAACCATAGAAAACTCCACACAGGAGAGAAACCATATCAGTGCCAGGAATGTCACAAAGCTTTTTGTACAAAGGATAGATTAGTTAAACATGAAAAAATCCACAGAGGAGAGAGGCCTTATCAGTGTGATAAATGTGACAAAGCTTTTATGTTTAACGATCAGTTAGTTTGCCATAGCAGAATCCACACAGAAGAGAAACCATATCAGTGCAAGGAATGTGGCAAAGCTTTTAATGACAAAGGTGGTTTCATTGACCACATTCGAATCCACACTGGAGAGAAACCATATCAGTGCCAGGAATGTGGCAAAGCTTTTATTGTAAAACGTAGTTTGACTACGCACAGTCGAATCCACACAGGAGAGAAACCATATCAGTGCCATGAATGTGGCAGAGCTTTTAGTGTAAAACGTAGTTTGATTAAGCACAGTCGAATCCACACAGGAGAGAAACCATCAGTGCCAGTAATGTGACAAAGTCTGTATTTCAAAAAGTGGTTTAGTAAGCCATAGAAGACTCCACACAGGAGAGAAACGACATCAGTGACAGGAATGTGGCCAGGTGGTTTTAAGTCATTTAGTTTACCATAGGAGAATCCACAAAGAAGAGAAACTATATCAGTGCCAGGAATGTGGCAAAGCTTTTAGTGACAAACATAGTTGAGTTAACCACAGATGAATCCACACAGGAGAGTAATGATTTTCTTGCCAGGAATGTGGCAAAGCTTTTAGTGTAGAACGTAGTTTACTTAACCACAGAAGAATCCACAGAGAAGAGAAACCATATCATTGTCAGGAATGGTGCAAAGCTTTTCATTTAAAAGTAGGTTAGTTAACCATAGAAGATTCCACAGAGGAGAGAAGCCAAATCAGTGCCAGGAATGTGGCAAACCTTTTCGTTTTGGAAGTGGTTTAGTTAACCATAGAAGATTCCACAACAGAGAGAAAACGAATGAGTCCCAGGAACGTGGCAAAGCTTTTAGTCAACGAGACTGATTAGCTGATCGAGGAGCCATGAATCAGTGAAACAACAGTATAGTCAAGTATAGCATAGCTTCGGTTTTAGTGATCAGAATCCTATAAGTGGTAAGAAGGGCCTGGATCATCCCATGAGAGTATTTCAGTTGAGGTGGAACAATCGCTGTTCAGAGGAAAAAGTTGTGGATGTAGGAAAAGGAGCCTGTCTTTCTCCTCTATGTTCATGTTGATACCTTTTTCTTTTATTTTTTAAAGCTACGGTATATATCTTCAAACTTATTTTCTGGTGAAACACAATTCTTCATTATTTTGAGACTTTACTTCGTACAATTTCCTATACACTAAGGATATAGTCCAGTCTAGAGCTGATAGCCTATTAATTAGGCTACTCCTGTAGCCTAATAATTGTCTTCTGTGTTTTACATCTTACTCCTTCTTGTTGAAGGCATGTTTTGTAAAGAATACATTGATCAATTAATTGTTTCATTTCAACTAGTTGGTAAATAAATGCATATAAAGTATCCGATTCTCCTCGTTTACTTTCTTATCCCACTTGACCAATAAATGCAAGTTGGTTGTACCAACAAATTCACTATCTTGGTTGGTCTACTAAGCACCAGGCATCATCGGTTAAGAGTATCTAACATGTACATACAGACGGGTGACAAACGTTGTGTACCTTGGCAAGTTGGCATAGATCCTACAAGTCTCTGGAACTCTACTGGAGGGATGGCACAGCATTCTTGCAAAAGATATTCCCTTGTTTGGTGTTTTGATGATGGTGGTTGTAAGGGGACCAAGTTTGTTTAAAAAACAAACTTGGTCGCTGAGAGGCTAAGTAGGGGAAAATTATACCTGCCCGACACACTGGCTTTATTGCATATAAAACAGCTTGTGCAACGGCATCATGAAAGATTAAAAACAGCGATAAAGTACAGCGGTGTCAAAAGCGGTCAGCAAAGGTAGGACTTCCCCACTCACCCCCACTCCTTCCATTCACTGAAATCCAACAGGTGAACAGCTGATTTTACTACCACTGCTGACGTCCCACCACCACCTGACTCAAATCCTTGTGTGACCAATAATCCACCGGCGTGAGATAAAGAATAAAAGACAAAAATATTAAAACAAATCTGGCACCTACAGTGGTGGAGAGTGCCGTCTACCACTTTGACCCACAATCTCTCATAGGTGTTCAATCGTGTTGAGATCTGGTGACTGCGCAGGCACATTCATTCACATAATTTTCATACTCCTCAAACCATTCAGTGACCTCTCGTGCCCTGTGGAAGGGGGCACTCCCATCCCAATCTTGCTAGTGTGTTGATCACCTTGGGCACATACAGGCTGTGTTGATCACCTTGGTTCATACAGACTGTGTTGATCACCTTGGTTCATACAGACTCTGTGTTGATCACCTTGGTTCATACAGACTCTGTGTTGATCACCTTGGTTCATACAGACTGTTGATCACCTTGGGTACTGTTGTGCATCCAATCCAACCTAAGTTGGTTATAATTTCAAAAAACATATATTGTATACATGATGATACACAATATATATCACTGGGTCAGCCGGCCAATGTCCTGGGAGGAGCTAAAAGACATCAAGACAATGTATAAGCATCAATTGTTATATAAAAAGACATTCATTTAAGAGTTAAATAGAAATTATTTTCTATCATCAAAAACCACACAATAATATGTTTCTTAAGAGATTGAACCTTTATTGCACAACATGAGTTCACTGGCTCATCTTGAACGTCACACCCTGCTCGTCAGATTGGTTTGGTTGCGATAAAGACGTCCTGTACTGATTGGTGGGATCTGTTGTCACATGCTCGGCTTTTATTTTGAAAATAATTAACGAAAAATTCACTTCCGGTTCGTAGTTCGGTCCTTCCTGCGGCCCTTTGTTCACAGTGAGCGTAACTCATTTTAGATACTCAATAATCTGCCTCTTTTCCTCCACACAGAGACACTTTTTCTTTTCAGACTAATTTATTTTGTCTCAATTTGGAATATCGTTGATGGAATTCGTGAAGCGGGGCCGTTGCAGATGTGAAAACACTGTGTTTTCAGAACATGTCTGTCGTGTGTAAAACTGAACCAGGCGAGACTGAACCCGCCACAGTCCTCCCAGACCCAGCCTGCGGAGGAGGACCAGTCATGGAGGAGGAGAAGGATTTTGTGGTGAAAGTGGAGGAAGAGAAAAAGGTTTTCAAAGAAGAAGAGGTGGAAGAAGCCATAGGGACTGGTCACGGAGCATTCTGGGACGGGTCCGACAGATTTGGAGAACACGTGTTTAAAGGTGAGCGTCTGTGATCTTTTTAGTAAAAAAAACAAAAACAAAGCATCTCTATTGACAATAGAAAACGCATACAAAAATGATTAATACCGACAAAACTACATCAGAGTTGGGGGGAATCTTTGAAATGATTTTGAGGTCTGATGTCTCTTTGTAGGCTGAAAAGTGAGCATTGCGGGGTGTAGTCGAAATCCCTATGGGACAAATTAATGGGATTAACTGGAAATGCCGTAAACGTCTGTTTAATGTGTCCGAAATGCATACTACCTGCTATATAGCAGGCGAAATGTAGCATGCTACATCAAAACTGTGCATTCTGCATCTCTGCTATAGTACCTACTATATAGCAGGCGAAATTGGCGACAAAATGGCGGAACATGTAGCATAGTCCAGAGCATGCTATTCCGGAAGTCACAAAAAAAAATGCTATTCCGGAAGTCGTAACGTGATACGTCGCTGGGCACGAGATTGGACCAAAGTTTTTTTTGAGTAATCTTCAGAAATGTCCTGTTTCTTTTCTGGATCTTTAATCCCTACACCTGGTCCTAAAAAATAGTGTATAGAGAATAGTGAATAGAGTATTTCTGCTTAGAAATTAAAAATTGTGATCATTTAACATGGTTGAAAATACTTCATACTGCTTGTCTAACCCCAGGGAAGATGGAAAACAAGCGTGTTTCCCAAAATCTTGGCCATGTCCTTTAAGAGCATGATGGATTCTGACCCTTAAACTATTTCACCATATAGATAAGTACCTCTTGGCACTGCTCTCTGTCACACACCACTATGTTACACTCACACAACTGCCATTGTTGTGTTAAATAACTCCCCTCCCAGGCCATCCATGTGGAGAACTGATTTGATTGCCTCTCTGAAGGTCATTTCCATGGCTGTGATTAAATCTACGAGGACCCGGCTGGGTACTTTCAGACCTTTTTCTCCTAACTTAAGATCGTCATACTGTTTGTTGGGAGGCAGAGAGAGACAGAGAGGGTCGGAGAAGAGGGGGAAACATGAGAGATAGATAGATAAATCTTTATTTTTGTGTCACTCCTTAACAAACATTTCCCTCACATTAGTACAAAAGTGCAATAATAACAAGTTAAGGACCACTCACAATGAGTTGTGAGACGCAATATAGTTACAAATCAAAATAGAATAGAGCGTACATAATAGTACTACACACATACAACGATACAATTGAGAATACAATACAGTATAGCGACATACAAAATACAGTATAAAGGAGAATGAGGACTAAATGAATAGAGAGGAATAGAAATGGGTCAGTTTATAGACCAGTACTCATGAAAGCTACTCTTCTTCTTAGGATGAGGTGGCAGGCTTTGGCGCATTCGTTGATACAATTCCTACCGGCTAAAATTATACACAATTTATTTGGATCATCAAGGTCATTAAAAAATTCAAAGTGCTTTGAGAGGGAGATAAAAAGATGTGAGCGAATGTCCTTGTAAAGACATGAGTGTCAGACCTTGTACAAGAGCAAGACGAATTGAAAATGTGGACAGATAGGAAACTGATATCAACATTCATACATATACTTTACATAGGACTTTACAATGCTATGTTATGGCTGTGGTTCGCAACTCCTCACAACCCGAGCTACCATACAAGGTGCATTGTGGGGGATCAGTGTCTTGCTCAAGGACACTTCGACATGTCAAGAGGAGCTGGTGATATGACACATGACAACTTCAATAGGCTGTTCATTGTAACACATAACAAGCGTAACATACCATTAACGTTAATATAATATAACGTCCTATAATTATAGGAGCAGTCGCCACTGCAAACAACTTACATTTGTGGCGTTATGACGTTGTTCTACTTAGTTTGTCAACTTTCTGTCAGATTCTCCTGTCAACTGTCAGATTCTCCTGTCAACTCTTGTCAGCTGGTAGCCTGGTCAGCTGGTAGCCTGGTCAGCTGGTGCAGCTTTGACAGCTTTCGCGCGACACGGTGGCGCATAGTAGCCAGCCCGCCTCCCGGGATTCCCAAATGACGTCATTTTTACTCATTCATTTGTTTGTCATCTTCGCGATAACCACACCCCCTGCAAGTTTGACAGGTGAACACAAGTAGCCTAGCCTACAAGTCATGCACTCAGACATAAGCTTTTATCATGAATAACAAAGTTGGCGGTTTAGTGAGAGCCAGCTGAGCTAACGTTACGCCAAAACCGGCTAACGTTGGCACCACTAGCCAGACAGTAGGCCTAACGTTTAGGGGTAGCATCATTTGGCTAGATTAGGGAATTCAATGCAAACAAGCTTTGCAGATCATTCAATATGCCAGCTTTATAGCCAATTGAGCCAATGGCCAGCAGCGTTCAGCATCAGTTTAATTCCGAGTAGTAGCCTAGTCTACCGTTTGGGATAAGTCAAAACGGAACCGCAGACTCCAGATGCAATCAATTTATTGTGACACCACTTATTAGCTACTGTACATTTTCGTAGACGCAGTTGTGCTTGGCTGCTAAGGGATGTTGTCATGAAACTAGCAATGGTTAGCCGCTCGGCTAGCTAACTGGGTTTCCCGAAACCTGATCCTTCTTAAGGAACCCTTCTTAAGTAACCCTTTGTATGGGAGTTAAGAAGTAGGCTAGGCTAGCCTAAACCTAGCTTGGTTCCATGCTTAAAACTCTATATGAGGATTTGTAGAACTCAATTCACTTCCTGAACCTCACTGTTCCGCTCCATAGGGGACTCTATCCTTGTATGTGATCCCCTCCTGTATGTTTATAGCAGAACCAGGCGAGGCTGAGCCCACCACAGTCCTCCCAGACGCAGCCTGCGGAGGAGGACGAATAAAGGAGGAGGAGGAGGGTTTTGTGGTGGAAGAGAAAAAGCTTTCCAAAGAGGAAGAGGTGGAAGAAGCCATACAGAACTCTCTCCTTCCCGGTGAGTGCTGGTTGTATGTGACCACCATAGAGCGCATGGAGAGGAGTAATGAGAGAATGCATGAGGGTCTATGGAGGTTTCTATGAAATGCCTTTTGTTAATTATTTTAAGCTTTTCAAGTATTGATTTGAATTATATCTTAGAAAAGGGATATTTATAGACTGATGTAACTGTGGACCGTCATGGTGTTGATATTTAAGTGTTAGCTCTGAGCAAATCTAATGTAGCTGTTTTAAAAAAACGAACCCTTCTCTGAATTGGATTTCTCTGATTTTCTCTGTCAGACCTGCTAGGTTGTAGAATAATGAACTTGGCTTCATCTTAATATTTATCTTCCTTTTCCCCCCAGATGTCCAGCAGCTCTCTCTCCCAGAACCCCCACAGATTAAAGAGGAACAGGAGCTGTGGACCAGTCAGGGGGGAGAGCAGCTTCAAGGGCTGCAGTCTGATACTACACCCTCCATATTAACTTCTCCCAGAGTGATAACCCACTATGTTCTGTCATGGAAATTACCGCTGGACACTTCTACGTTCATATTTGGTGAGATGAATCAACAGAATACACAAACCCTCTTGCCTAAATTCAGTCTAGTTATTTTAAATCAGCTCTTTATGCTTCAGCAGTTTTCAACCCTTGACTATCCTTCATCAGCCACTAAGAATGTAACCCTTTGCAATCAGATCCACATCTTTATTTATTGTAAGAAGTTTTCTAACTTTATTTATACACAATATATTTACAGGAATATTTTACTCCACAGATCCAGAGGACAGGTTTCAGTCCCCACCACCCTTTGACCAAACTCCAACTGTGGAGAACAGAGAAGGAGACTCTTTACCCACCAACACAACTGAATCTGGCAAAACTTTTAGTGAAAAGGGTAGTTTGGTTGTCCATAGAGGAAAGCAGAGAGGTGAGAAACCATATCAGTGCCAGGAATGTGGTAAAGCTTTTGTTGCAAAACAAAGTTTAGTTAACCATAAAATAATCCACACAGGAGAGAAACCTTATCACTGCCAGGAATGTGGCAAAGCTTTTAATTCAAAAAGTGGTTTCGTATGCCATAGAAGACTCCACACAGGAGAGAAACCATATCAGTGCCAGGAATGTGGCAAAGCTTTTATTTCAAAAACTGGTTTGGTATACCATAGACGACTCCACACAGGAGAGAAACCATATCAGTGCCAGGAATGTGACAAAGCTTTTTGCGATAACATGAGATTAGTTAAACATAAAAAAATCCACAGAGGAGAGAGGCCTTATCAGTGTGATAAATGTGACAAAGCTTTTATTTTTAAGGCTCAGTTAGTTCGCCATAGCAAAATCCACACAGGAGAGAAACCATATAAGTGCCAGGAATGTGGTAAAGCTTTTGTTGAAAAACAAAGTTTAGTTAACCATAAAATAATCCACACAGGAGAGAAACCATATCAGTGCCAGGAATGTGGTAAAGCTTTTGTTGCAAAACAAAGTTTAGTTAACCATAGAAGACTCCACACAGGAGAGAAACCTTATCACTGCCAGGAATGTGGCAAAGCTTTTAATTCAAAAAGTGGTTTCGTATGTCATAGAAGACTCCACACAGGAGAGAAACCATATCAGTGCCAGGAATGTGGCAAAGCTTTTATTTCAAAAACTGGTTTGGTATACCATAGACGACTCCACACAGGAGAGAAACCATATCAGTGCCAGGAATGTGACAAAGCTTTTAGTAGAAAGGATAGATTAGTTACACATGAAAAAATCCACAGAGGAGAGAGGCCTTATCAGTGTGATAAATGTGACAAAGCTTTTATTTTTAAGGATCAGTTAGTTTCCCATAGCAAAATCCACACAGGAGAGAAACCATATCAGTGCCAGGAATGTGGCAACGCTTTTAGTCATAAACATAGTTTAGTTTCCCATAGCAAAATCCACACAGGAGAGAAACCATATCAGTGCCAGGAATGTGGCAACGCTTTTAGTCATAAACATAGTTTAGTTTCCCATAGCAAAATCCACACTGGAGAGAAACCATATCAGTGTCAGGAATGTGGTAAAGCTTTTGTTGCAAAACAAAGTTTAGTTAACCATGAAAGACTCCACACAGGAGAGAAACCATATCAGTGTCAGGAATGTGGTAAAGCTTTTGTTGCAAAACAAAGTTTAGTTAACCATGAAAGACTCCATACAGGAGAGAAACCACATCAGTGCCAGGAATGTGACAAAGCTTTTGTTCACAAGTATGGATTAGTTAGCCATAGCAGAATCCACAGTGGAGAGAAACCATATCACTGCCAGGAATGTGGCAAAGCTTTTAGTGTAAAACGGAGTTTAATTCACCACAGTAGAATCCACACAGGAGAAAAACCATATCGGTGCCAGGAATGTGGCAAAGCTTTTAGTGTAAAACGGAGTTTAATTCACCACAGTAGAATCCACACAGGAGAAAAACCATATCGGTGCCAGGAATGTGGCAAAGCTTTTGGTCATAAGGCTAGTTTAGTTAGCCATAGCAGAATCCACAGTGGAGAGAAACCATATCACTGCCAAGAATGTGGCAAAGCTTTTAGTGTAAAACAGAGTTTAATTCACCACAGTAGAATCCACACAGGAGAAAAAACACATTAGTGCCAGGAATATGGCCAGGCTTTTGGTTATAAGTAATTTAGTCTACCATAGGAGAATCCACAGAGAAGAGAAACTATAAGTGCCAGGAATGTGGCAAAGCTTTTAATTTTAAAAGTAGGTTAGTTAGCCATAGCAGAATCCACAGTGGAGAGAAACCATATCACTGCCAGGAATGTGGCAAAGCTTTTAGTGTAAAACGGAGTTTAATTCACCACAGTAGAATCCACACAGGAGAAAAAACACATCAGTGACAGGAATGTGGCCAGGTGGTTTTAAGTCATTTAGTTTACCATAGGAGAATCCACAAAGAAGAGAAACTATATCAGTGCCAGGAATGTGGCAAAGCTTTTAGTGACAAACATAGTTGAGTTAACCACAGATGAATCCACACAGGAGGGTAATGATTTTCTTGCCAGGAATGTGGCAAAGCTTTTAGTGTAGAACGTAGTTTACTTAACCACAGAAGAGAAACCATATCATTGTCAGGAATGGTGCAAAGCTTTTCATTTAAAAGTAGGTTAGTTAACCATAGAAGATTCCACAGAGGAGAGAAGCCAAATCAGTGCCAGGAATGTGGCAAACCTTTTCGTTTTGGAAGTGGTTTAGTTAACCATAGAAGATTCCACAACAGAGAGAAAACGAATGAGTCCCAGGAACGTGGCAAAGCTTTTAGTCAACGAGACTGATTAGCTGATCGAGGAGCCATGAATCAGTGAAACAACAGTATAGTCAAGTATAGCATAGCTTAGGTTTTAGTGATCAGAATCCTATAAGTGGTAAGAAGGGCCTGGATCATCCCATGAGAGTATTTCAGTTGAGGTGGAACAATCGCTGTTCAGAGGAAAAAGTTGTGGATGTAGGAAAAGGAGCCCGTCTTTCTCCTCTATGTTCATGTTGATACCTTTTTCTTTTCTTTTTTAAAGCTACGGTATATATCTTCAAACTTATTTTCTGGTGAAACCCAATTCTTCATTATTTTGAGACTTTACTTCGTACAATTTCCTATACACTAAGGATATAGTCCAGTCTAGAGCTGATAGCCTATCAATTAGGCTACTCCTGTAGCCTAATAATTGTCTTCTGTGTTTTACATCTTACTCCTTCTTGTTGAAGGCATGTTTTGTAAAGAATACATTGATCAATTGTTTCATTTCAACTAGTTGGTAAATAAATGCATATAAAGTATCCGATTCTCCTCGCTTACTTTCTTATCCCACTTGACAAATAAATGCAAGTTGGTTGTACCAACAAATTCACTATCTTGGTTGGTCTACTAAGCACCAGGCATCATCGGCTAAGAGTATCTAACATGTACATACAGACGGGTGACAAACGTTGTGTACCTTGGCAAGTTGGCATAGATCCTACAAGTCTCTGGAACTCTACTGGAGGGATGGCACAGCATTCTTGCAAAAGATATTCCCTCGTTTGGTGTTTTGATGATGGTGGTTGTAAGGGGACCAAGTTTGTTTAAAAAACAAACTTTGTCGCTGAGAGGCTAAGTAGGGGGAAATTATACCTGCCCGACACGCTGGCTTTATTGCATATAAAACAGCCGGTGCAACGGCATCATGAAAGATTAAAAACAGCGATAAAGTACAGCGGTGTCAAAAGCGGTCAGCAAAGGTAGGACTTCCTCACTCACCCCCACTCCTTCCATTCACTGAAATCCAACAGGTGAACAGCTGATTTTACTACCACTGCTGACGTCCCACCACCACCTGACTCAAATCCCTGTGTGACCAATAATCCACCGGCGTGAGATAAAGAATAAAAGACCAAAATATAAAAACATATCTGGCACCCACAGTGGTGGAGAGTGCCGTCTACCACTTTGACCCACAATCTCTCATAGGTGTTCAATCGTGTTGAGATCTGGTGGCTGCGCAGGCACAGTCATTCACATCATTTTCATACTCAAACCATTCAGTGACCTCTCGTGCCCTGTGGAAGGGGGCACTCCCATCCCAATCTTGCTAGTGTGTTGATCACCTTGGGCACATACAGGCTGTGTTGATCACCTTGGTTCATACAGACTCTGTGTTGATCACCTTGGTTCATACAGACTCTGTGTTGATCACCTTGGTTCATACAGACTCTGTGTTGATCACCTTGGTTCATACAGACTCTGTGTTGATCACCTTGGGTACTGTTGTGCATCCAATCCAACCTAAGTTGGTTATAATTTCAAAAACCATATATTGTATACATGATGATACACAATGTATATCAGTGGGTCAGCCTGCCAATGTCCTGGGAGGAGCTAAAAGACATCAAGACAATGTATAAGCAACACTTGTTATATAAAAAGACATTCATTTAAGAGTTAAATAGAAATTATTTTCTATCATCAAAAACCACACAATAATATGTTTCTTAAGAGATTGAACCTTTATTGCACAACATGAGTTCACTGGCTCATCTTGAACGTCACACCCTGCTCGTCAGATTCGTTTGGTTGCGATTAAGACGTCCTGTACTGATTGGTGGGATCTGTTGTCACATCCTTGGCTTTTATTTTGAAAATAATTAACGAAAAATTAACTTCCGGTTCGTAGTTCGGTCCCTTCCTGCAGCTCTTTGTTCACAGTGAGCGTAACTCATTTTAGATACTCAATAATCTGCCTCTTTTCCTCCACACAGAGACACTTTTTATCTTCAGACTAATTTATTTTGTCTCAATTTGGAATATCGTTGATGGAATTCGTGAAGCGGGGCCGTTGCAGATGTGAAAACACTGTTTTCAGAACATGTCTGTCGTGTGTAAAACTGAACCAGGCGAGACTGAACCCGCCACAGTCCTCCCAGACCCAGCCTGCGGAGGAGGACCAGTCATGGAGGAGGAGAAGTATTTTGTGGTGAAAGTGGAGGAAGAGAAAAAGGTTTTCAAAGAAGAAAAGGTGGAAGAAGCCATAGGGACTGGTCACGGAGCATTCTGGGACGGGTCCGACAGATTTGGAGAACACGTGTTTAAAGGTGAGCGTCTGTGATCTTTTTAGTAAAAAAACAAAAACAAAGCATCTCTATTGACAATAGAAAACGCATACAAAAATGATTAATACCGACAAAACTACATCAGAGTTGGGGGGAATCTTTGAAATGATTTTGAGGTCTGATGTCTCTTTGTAGGCTGAAAAGTGAGCATTGCGGGGTGTAGTCGAAATCCCTATGGGACAAATTAATGGGATTAAGTGGAAATGCCGTAAACGTCTGTTTAATGTGTCCGAAATGCATACTACCTGCTATATAGCAGGCGAAATGTAGCATGCTACATCAAAACTGTGCATTCTGCATCTCTGCTATAGTACCTACTATATAGCAGGCGAAATTGGCGACAAAATGGCGGAACATGTAGCATAGTCCAGAGCATGCTATTCCGGAAGTCACAAAAAAAAATGCTATTCCGGAAGTCGTAACGTGATACGTCGCTGGGCATGAGATTGGACCTGGACGTTTTTTTTGAGTAATCTTCAGAAATGTCCTGTTTCTTTTCTGGATCTTTAATCCCTACACCTGGTTCTAAAAAATAGTGTATAGAAAATGGTGAATAGAGTATTTCTGCTTAGAAAACGCAAATGTTTAATTAAAAATTGTGATCATTTAACATGGTTGAAAATACTTCATACTGCTTGTCTAACCCCAGGGAAGATGGAAAACAAGCGTGTTTCCCAAAATCTTGGCCATGTCCTTTAAGAGCATGATGGATTCTGACCCTTAAACTATTTCACCATATAGATAAGTACCTCTTGGCACTGCTCTCTGTCACACACCACTATGTTACACTCACACAACTGCCATTGTTGTGTTAAATAAGTCCCCTCCCAGGCCATCCATGTGGAGAACTGATTTGATTGCCTCTCTGAAGGTCTTTTCCATGGTTGTGATTAAATCTACGAGGACCAGACTGGGTACTTTCAGACCTTTTTCTCCTAACTTAAGATCGTCATACTGTTTGTTGGAAGGCAGAGAGAGAGACACAGAGAGGGTCGGAGAAGAGGGGGAAACATGAGATAGATAGATAGATAAATCTTTATTTTTGTGTCACTCCTTAACAAACATTTCCCTCACATTAGTACAAAAGTGCAATAATAAAAAGTTAAGGACCACTCACAATGAGTTGTGAGACACAATATAGTTACAAATCAAAATAGAATAGAGCGTACATGATAGTACTACACACATACAACCATACAATTGAGAATATAATACAGTATAGGGACGTAGAAATACAGTATAAAGGAGAATGAGGACTAAATGAATAGAGAGGAATATAAATGGGTCAGTTTATAGACCAGTACTCATGAAAGCTACTCTTCTTCTTAGGATGAGGTGGCAGGCTTTGGCGCATTCATTGATACAGTATCTACCGGCTAAAATTATACACAATTTATTTGGATCATCAAGGTCATTAAAAAATTCAAAGTGCTTTGAGAGGGAGATAAAAAAGATGTGAGCGAATGTCCTTGTAAAGACATGAGTGTCAGACCTTGTACAAGAGCAAGACGAATTGAAAATGTGGACAGATGGGAAACTGATATCAACATTCATACATATACTTTACATAGGACTTTACAATGCTATGTTATGGCTGTGGTTCGCAACTCCTCACAACCCGAGCTACCATACAAGGTGCATTGTGGGGGATCAGTGTCTCGCTCAAGGACACTTCGACATGTCAAGAGGAGCTGGTGATATGACACATGACAACTTCAATAGGCTGTTCATTGTAACACATAACAAGCGTAACATACCATTAACGTTAATATAATATAACGTCCTATAATTATAGGAGCAGTCGCCACTGAAAACAACTTACATTTGTCTGACAACTGTCAGATTGTCAGACAACAATCTGACAACTTTCTGTCATTCTCCTGTCAACTGTCAGATTCTCCTGTCAACTCTTGTCAGCTGGTAGCCTGGTCAGCTGGTAGCCTGGTCAGCTGGTAGCCTGGTCAGCTGGTGCAGCTTTGACAGCTTTCGCGCGACACGGTGGCGCATAGTAGCCAGCCCGCCTCCCGGGATTCCCAAATGACGTCATTTTTACTCATTCATTTGTTTGTCATCCTCGCGATAACCACACCCCCTGCAAGTTTGACAGGTGAACACAAGTAGCCTAGCCTACAAGTCATGCACTCAGACATAAGCTTTTATCATGAATAACAAAGTTGGCGGTTTAGTGAGAGCCAGCTGAGCTAACGTTACGCCAAAACCGGCTAACGTTGGCACCACTAGCCAGACAGTAGGCCTAACGTTTAGGGGTAGCATCATTTGGCTAGATTAGGGAATTCAATGCAAACAGCTTTGCAGATCATTCAATATGCCAGCTTTATAGCCAATTGAGCCAATGACCAGCAGCGTTCAGCATCAGTTTAATTCCGAGTAGTAGCCTAGTCTACCGTTTGGGATAAGTCAAAACGGAACCGCAGACTCCAGATGCAATCAATTTATTGTGACACCACTTATTAGCTACTGTACATTTTCGTATACGCAGTTGTGCTTGGCTGCTAAGGGATGTTGTCATGAAACTAGCAATGGTTAGCCGCTCGGCTAGCTAACTGGGTTTCCCGAAACCTGATCCTTCTTAAGGAACCCTTCTTAAGTAACCCTTTGTATGGGAGTTAATAAGTAGGCTAGGCTAGCCTAAACCTAGCTTGGTTCCATGCTTAAAACTCTATATGAGGATTTGTAGAACTCAATTCACATCCTGAACCTCACTGTTCCGCTCTATAGCAGACTCTATCCTTGTATGTGATCACCTCCTGTATGTTTATAGCAGAACCAGGCGAGGCTGAGCCCACCACAGTCCTCCCAGACCCTGCCTGCGGAGGAGGACGAATCAAGGAGGAGGAGGAGGGTTTCGTGATGAAAGAGGAGGAAGAGAAAAAGCTTTCCAAAGAGGAAGAGGTGGAAGAAGCCATATGGAACTCTCTCCTTCCCGGTGAGTGCTGGTTGTATGTGACCATAGAGCGCATGGAGAGGAGTAATGAGAGAATGCATGAGGGTCTATGGAGGTTTCTATGAAATGCCTTTTGTTAATTATTTGGATTATATCTTAGAAAAGGGATATTTATAGACTGATGTAACTGTTATGGACAGTCATGGTGTTGATATTAAAGTGTTAGCTCTGAGCAAATCTAATGTAGCTGTTTTAAAAAAACGAACCCTTCTCTGAATTGGATTTCTCTGATTTAAGCTGTCAGACCTGCTAGGTTGTAGAATAATGAACTTGGCTTCATCTTAATATTTATCTTCCTTTTCCCCCCAGATGTCCAGCAGCTCTCTCTCCCAGAACCCCCACAGATTAAAGAGGAACAGGAGCTGTGGACCAGTCAGGGGGGAGAGCAGCTTCAAGGGCTGCAGTCTGATACTACAGACCCTATATTCACTTCTCCCAGAGTGATAACCCACTGTGATCTGTCATGGAAATTACCGCTGGATACTTATGCGTTCATATTTGGTGAGATGAATCAACAGAATACACAAACCCTCTTGCCTAAATTCAGTCTAGTTATTTTAAATCAGCTCTGTATGCTTGAGCAGTTTTCAACCCTTGACTATCCTTCATCAGCCACTGAGAATGTAACCCTTTGCACTCAGATACACATCTTTATTTATTGTAAGAAGTTTTCTAACTTTATTTATACACAATATATTTACTGGAATATTTTACTCCACAGATCCAGAGGACAGGTTTCAGTCCCCACCACCCTTTGACCAAACTCCAACTGTGGAGAACAGAGAAGGAGACTCTTTACCCACCAACACAACTGAATCTGGCAAAACTTTTAGTGAAAAGAGTAGTTTGGTTGTCCATAGAGGAAAGCAGAGAGGTGAGAAACCATATCAGTGCCAGGAATGTGGCAAAGCTTTTATTTCAAAAACTGGTTTGGTATGCCATAGAAGACTCCACACAGGAGAGAAACCATATCAGTGCCAGGAATGTGACAAAGCTTTTAGTAATAAACATAGTTTAGTTAAACATAGCAAAATCCACACAGGAGAGAAACCACATCAGTGCCAGGAATGTGGCAACGCTTTTAGTAATAAACATAGTTTAGTTAAACATAGCAGAATCCACACTGGAGAGAAACCATATCAGTGTCAGGAATGTGGTAAAGCTTTTGTTGCAAAACAAAGTTTAGTTAACCATGAAAGACTCCACACAGGAGAGAAACCATATCAGTGCCAGGAATGTGGCAACGGTTATAATACAAAAAGTGGTTTAGTAAACCATAGAAGACTCCATACAGGAGAGAAACCACATCAGTGCCAGGAATGTGACAAAGCTTTTGTTCATAAGTATTTATTAGTTAAACATACAAAAATCCACAGAGGAGAGAGGCCTTATCAGTGCCAGGAATGTGACAAAGCTTTTGTTCATAAGTATGGATTAGTTAAACATAAAAAAATCCACAGAGGAGAGAGGCCTTATCAGTGTGATAAATGTGACAAAGCTTTTGTTTTTAAGGCTAATTTAGATTGCCATAGCAGAATCCACACAGGAGAGAAACCATATCAGTGCCAGGAATGTGTCAAAGCTTTTGGTCATAAGACTAGTTTAGTTAGCCATAGCAGAATCCACAGTGGAGAGAAACCATATCAGTGCCAGGAATGTGGTAAAGCTTTTGTTCAAAAACAAAGTTTAGTTAACCATAAAATAATCCACACAGGAGAGAAACCTTATCACTGCCAGGAATGTGGCAAAGCTTTTGGTCATAAGACTAGTTTAGTTAGCCATAGCAGAATCCACACTGGAGAGAAACCATATCAGTGTCAGGAATGTGGTAAAGCTTTTGTTGCAAAACACAGTTTAGTTAACCATGAAAGACTCCACACAGGAGAGAAACCATATCAGTGCCAGGAATGTGGCAACGGTTATAATACAAAAAGTGGTTTAGTAAACCATAGAAGACTCCATACAGGAGAGAAACCACATCAGTGTCAGGAATGTGACAAAGCTTTTGTTCATAAGTATAAATTAGTTGAACATAAAAAAATTCACAGAGGAGAGAGGCCTTATCAGTGTGATAAATGTGACAAAGCTTTTATTTTTAAGGCTAATTTAGATTGCCATAGCAGAATCCACACAGGAGAGAAACCATATCAGTGCCAGGAATGTGGCAAAGCTTTTGGTCATAAGACTAGTTTAGTTAACCATAGCAGAATCCACAGTGGAGAGAAACCATATCAGTGCCAGGAATGTGGTAAAGCTTTTGTTCAAAAACAAAGTTTAGTTAACCATAAAATAATCCACACAGGAGAGAAACCTTATCACTGCCAGGAATGTGGCAAAGCTTTTGGTTATAAGGCTAATTTAGTTAGCCATAGCAGAATCCACAGTGGAGAGAAACCATATCAGTGCCAGGAATGTGGTAAAGCTTTTGTTGCAAAAACTGGTTTGGTATACCATAGAAGACTCCACACAGGAGAGAAACCATATCAGTGCCAGGAATGTGACAAAGCTTTTTGCGATAACATGAGATTAGTTAAACATAAAAAAATCCACAGAGGAGAGAGGCCTTATCAGTGTGATAAATGTGACAAAGCTTTTATTTTTAAGACTCATTTAGTTTCCCATAGCAGAATCCACACAGGAGAGAAACCATATCAGTGTCAGGAATGTGGTAAAGCTTTTGTTGCAAAACAAAGTTTAGTTAACCATAAATTAATCCACACAGGAGAGAAACCTTATCACTGCCAGGAATGTGGCAAAGCTTTTAGTGTAAAACGGAGTTTAATTCACCACAGTAGAATCCACACAGGAGAAAAAACACATTAGTGCCAGGAATATGGCCAGGCTTTTGGTTATAAGTAATTTAGTCTACTATAGGAGAATCCACAGAGAAGAGAAACTATATCAGTGCCAGGAATGTGGCAAAGCTTTTAATTGTAAAAGTAGGTTAGTTAACCATATAAAATTCCACACAGGAGAGAAACCAAATCAGTGCCAGGAATGTGGCAAACCTTTTCGTTTTGGAAGTGGTTTAGTTAACCATAGAAGATTCCACAACAGAGAGAAAACGAATGAGTCCCAGGAACGTGGCAAAGCTTTTAGTCAACGAGACTGATTAGCTGATCGAGGAGCCATGAATCAGTGAAACAACAGTATAGTCAAGTATAGCATAACTTAGGTTTTAGTGATCAGAATCCTATAAGTGGTAAGAAGAGCCTGGATCATCCCATGAGAGTATTTCAGTTGAGGTGGAACAATCGCTGTTCAGAGGAAAAAGTTGTGGATGTAGGAAAAGGAGCCTGTCTTTCTCCTCTATGTTCATGTTGATACCTTTTATTTTATTTTTTAAAGCTACGGTATATATCTTCAAACGTATTTTCTGGTGAAACACAATTCTTCATTATTTTGAGACTTTACTTTGTACAATTTCCTATACACTAAGGATATAGTCCAGTCTAGAGCTGATAGCCTATCAATTAGGCTACTCCTGTAGCCTAATAATTGTCTTCTGAGTTTTACATCTTACTCCTTCTTGTTGAAGGCATGTTTTGTAAAGAATACATTGATCAATTAATTGTTTCATTTCAACTAGTTGGTGAATAAATGCATATAAAATATCCGATTCTCCTCGTTTACTTTCTTATCCCACTTGACCAATAAATGCAAGTTGGTTGTACCAAGAAATTCACTATCTTGGTTGGTCTACTAAGCACCAGGCATCATCGGTTAAGAGTATCTAACATGTACATGACAAACGTTGTGTACCTTGGCAAGTTGGCATAGATCCTACAAGTCTCTGGAACTCTACTGGAGGGATGGCACAGCAGTCTTCCAAAAGATATTCCCTCGTTTGGTGTTTTGATGATGGTGGTTGTAAGGGGACCAAGTTTGTTTAAAAAACAAACTTGGTCGCTGAGAGGCTAAGTAGGGGAAAATTATACCTGCCCGACACGCTGGCTTTATTGCATATAAAACAGCCGGTGCAACGGCATCATGAAAGATTAAAAACAGCGATAAAGTACAGCGGTGTCAAAAGCGGTCAGCAGAGGTAGGACTTCCCCACTCACCCCCACTCCTTCCATTCACTGAAATCCAACAGGTGAACAGCTGATTTTACTACCACTGCTGACGTCCCACCACCACCTGACTCAAATCCCTGTGTGACCAATAATCCACCGGTGTGAGATAAAGAATAAAAGACAAAAATATAAAAACAAATCTGGCACCTACAGTGGTGGAGAGTGCCGTCTACCACTTTGACCCACAATCTCTCATAGGTGTTCAATCGTGTTGAGATCTGGTGACTGCGCAGGCACAGTCATTCACATCATTTTCATACTCCTCAAACCATTCAGTGACCTCTCGTGCCCTGTGGAAGGGGGCACTCCCATCCCAATCTTGCTAGTGTGTTGATCACCTTGGGCACATACAGGCTGTGTTGATCACCTTGGTTCATACAGACTCTGTGTTGTTCACCTTGGTTCATACAGACTCTGTGTTGATCACCTTGGTTCATACAGACTCTGTGTTGATCACCTTCGGTACTGTTGTGCATCCAATCCAACCTAAGTTGGTTATAATTTCAAAAACCATATATTGTATACATGATGATACACAATGTATATATCAGTGGGTCAGCCGGCCAATGTCCTGGGAGGAGCTAAAATACATCAAGACAATGTATAAGCAACAATTGTTATATAAAAAGACATTCATTTAAGAGTTAAATAGAATTATTTTCTATCATCAAAAACCACACAATAATATGTTTCTTAAGAGATTGAACCTTTATTGCACAACATGAGTTCACTGGCTCATCTTGAACGTCACACCCTGCTCGTCAGATTGGTTTGGTTGCGATTAAGACGTCCTGTACTGATTGGTGGGATCTGTTGTCACATCCTTGGCTTTTATTTTGAAAATAATTAACGAAAAGTTCACTTCCGGTTCGTAGTTCGGTCCTTCCTGCGGCCCTTTGTTCACAGTGAGCGTAACTCATTTTAGATACTTAATAATCTGCCTCTTTTCCTCCACACAGAGACACTTTTTATCTTCAGACTAATTTATTTTGTCTCAATTTGGAATATCGTTGATGGAATTCGTGAAGCGGGGCCGTTGCAGATGTGAAAACACTGTGTTTTCAGAACATGTCTGTCGTGTGTAAAACTGAACCAGGCGAGACTGAACCCGCCACAGTCCTCCCAGACCCAGCCTGCGGAGGAGGACCAGTCATGGAGGAGGAGAAGTATTTTGTGGTGAAAGTGGAGGAAGAGAAAAAGGTTTTCAAAGAAGAAAAGGTGGAAGAAGCCATAGGGACTGGTCACGGAGCATTCTGGGACGGGTCCGACAGATTTGGAGAACACGTGTTTAAAGGTGAGCGTCTGTGATATTTTTAGTAAAAAACAAAAACAAAGCATCTCTATTGACAATAGAAAACGCATACAAAAATGATTAATACCGACAAAACTACATCAGAGTTGGGGGGAATCTTTGAAATGATTTTGAGGTCTGATGTCTCTTTGTAGGCTGAAAAGTGAGCATTGCGGGGTGTAGTCGAAATCCCTATGGGACAAATTAATGGGTTTAACTGGAAATGCCGTAAACGTCTGTTTAATGTGTCCGAAATGCATACTACCTGCTATAAAGCAGGCGAAATGTAGCATGCTACATCAAAACTGTGCATTCTGCATCTCTGCTATAGTACCTACTATATAGCAGGCGAAATTGGCGACAAAATGGCGGAACATGTAGCATAGTCATGGATGTATTATATAAACTGGATACAGCCACTCCATTCACTGGCCGCTATCAACAATGAAGCCCTATTGAACCGCGCCATCTTGGCAAAATTTGTAGTCATTTGACTATTTCCGGTTACTTTTGACTTGCGCAGTTGTGCTTTTCTGGCCTTCCGGTTACTTTTGACTTGCGCAGTTGAGCTTCTCTGGCCGACGCGCGTCCACGAAAAAGTTCACATTTCAAAAAGGGCTTAATACATACAACAAACTGATCAGGCTAATCATTTTTTAATGAAAATGACCACAAGACAACCTCCTGTGCATAGTTGAAATGGTAGTGGGATACGGTGATAAACTGGAGTGATCATTTGACAGCAATTATTAGCCTTTTCCAGGAATGGACAGAAATGGGATATTTTTAGAATAACAGGAATTTATTCACATACAATGGAAAGGAGTTGATGTGTAGCATGAAGATGAAACGATACACTGAGTTTGGGTGTTTTCAGTCAACGTTGGCTTTGACCGCTTCCAGCTATCGAATGGCCGACTGGTGTAAGATGGATAGCCTAACGTTAGAGAGATAAATGTAGGCTATGGTTATGTTAATAAAGCTAACAATGATGTTGTAACATGCATGCAGCACTGCCGATCTGATCTGAACGATTGATTCATTATTACCATGGATCGGTATTGGGATTGATCAAGGGCGAGTGTGAAATAGCAGCCATGAACTCAGCGGGTTTTCCGAGATGCGGTAGCCGCGGCCAGAGCTCCTGCTGGCGGGGAGTGAAGCTCTTCAACTCGCCTGTCACTGACTCCCTGGAGGAATTTAGCCTGGCTGCAATAACGTTATCGCGAACGGAATGAATACCGTCTACTAGCAAACAAAACATGTTCAATTATATTTAACCTGTTAAAACTAAGATGCCAGGATCAAAAAATAATTTCTCCAATTGATATATTTGACAAAAACAGGTTAATATGCAAGCCGGTTTTCATTGCTAAATCAAAGCGGGGAGAGCCGGGAACGTGCGTGGACGCGCGTCGGCCAGAGAAGCTCAACTGCGCAAGTCAAAAGTAACCGGAAATAGCCAAGTGACTACAAATCTAGCCAAGATGGCGCGGTTCAATAGGCCTTCACTTTAGATTTCGATTCCTGGGGGCTTGAGCATAGTCCAGAGCATGCTATTCCGGAAGTTAAAAAAAAAAGCTATTCCGGAAGTCGTAACGTGATACGTCGCTGGGCACGAGATTGGACCTGGACGTTTTTTTTGAGTAATCTTCAGAAATGTCCTGTTTCTTTTCTGGATCTTTAATCCCTACACCTGGTCCTAAAAAATAGTGAATAGAGTATTTCTGCTTAGAAAACGCAAATGTTTAATTAAAAATTGTGATCATTTAACATGGTTGAAAATACTTCATACTGCTTGTCTAACCCCAGGGAAGATGGAAAACAAGCGTGTTTCCCAAAATCTTGGCCATGTCCTTTAAGAGCATGATGGATTCTGACCCTTAAACTATTTCACCATATAGATAAGTACCTCTTGGCAATGCTCTCTGTCACACACCACTATGTTACACTCACACAACTGCCATTGTTGTGTTAAATAAGTCCCCTCCCAGGCCATCCATGTGGAGAACTGATTTGATTGCCTCTCTGAAGGTCATTTCCATGGCTGTGATTAAATCTACGAGGACCAGGCTGGGTACTTTCAGACCTTTTTCTCCTAACTTAAGATCGTCATACTGTTTGTTGGGAGGCAGAGAGAGAGAGAGAGAGAGGGTCGGAGAAGAGGGGGAACCATGAGATAGATAGATAGATAGATAAATCTTTATTTTTGTGTCACTCCTTAACAAACATTTCCCTCACATTAGTACAAAAGTGCAATAATAACAAGTTAAGGACCACTCACAATGAGTTGTGAGACGCAATATAGTTACAAATCAAAATAGAATAGAGCGTACATAATAGTACTACACACATACAACGATACAATTGAGAATACAATACAGTATAGCGACATACAAAATACAGTATAAAGGAGAATGAGGACTAAATGAATAGAGAGGAATATAAATGGGTCAGTTTATAGACCAGTACTCATGAAAGCTACTCTTCTTCTTAGGATGAGGTGGCAGGCTTTGGCGCATTCGTTGATACAATTCCTACCGGCTAAAATTATACACAATTTATTTGGATCATCAAGGTCATTAAAAAATTCAAAGTGCTTTGAGAGGGAGATAAAAAGATGTGAGCGAATGTCCTTGTAAAGACATGAGTGTCAGACCTTGTACAAGAGCAAGACGAATTGAAAATGTGGACAGATAGGAAACTGATATCAACATTCATACATATACTTTACATAGGACTTTACAATGCTATGTTATGGCTGTGGTTCGCAACTCCTCACAACCCGAGCTACCATACAAGGTGCATTGTGGGGGATCAGTGTCTCGCTCAAGGACACTTCGACATGTCAAGAGGAGCTGGTGATATGACACATGACAACTTCAATAGGCTGTTCATTGTAACACATAACAAGCGTAACATACCATTAACGTTAATATAATATAACGTCCTATAATTATAGGAGCAGTCGCCACTGAAAACAACTTACATTTGTCTGACAACTGTCAGATTGTCAGACAACAATCTGACAACTTTCTGTCATTCTCCTGTCAACTGTCAGATTCTCCTGTCAACTCTTGTCAGCTGGTAGCCTGGTCAGCTGGTGCAGCTTTGACAGCTTTCGTGCGACACGGTGGCGCATAGTAGCCAGCCCGCCTCCCGGGATTCCTAAATGACGTCATTTTTACTCATTCATTTGTTTGTCATCTTCGCGATAACCACACCCCCTGCAAGTTTGACAGGTGAACACAAGTAGCCTAGCCTACAAGTCATGCACTCAGACATGAGCTTTTATCATGAATAACAAAGTTGGCGGTTTAGTGAGAGCCAGCTGAGCTAACGTTACGCCAAAACCGGCTAACGTTGGCACCACTAGCCAGACAGTAGGCCTAACGTTTAGGGGTAGCATCATTTGGCTAGATTAGGGAATTCAATGCAAACAGCTTTGCAGATCATTCAATATGCCAGCTTTATAGCCAATTGAGCCAATGGCCAGCAGCGTTCAGCATCAGTTTAATTCCGAGTAGTAGCCTAGTCTACCGTTTGGGATAAGTCAAAACGGAACCGCAGATGCAATCAATTTATTGTGACACCACTTATTAGCTACTGTACATTTTCGTAGACGCAGTTGTGCTTGGCTGCTAAGGGACGTTGTCATGAAACTAGCAATGGTTAGCCGCTCGGCTAGCTAACTGGGTTTCCCGAAACCCGATCCTTCTTAAGGAACCCTTCTTAAGTAACCCTTTGTATGGGAGTTAAGAAGTAGGCTAGGCTAGCCTAAACCTAGCTTGGTTCCATGCTTAAAACTCTATATGAGGATTTGTAGAACTCAATTCACTTCCTGAACCTCACTGTTCCGCTCCATAGGGGACTCTATCCTTGTATGTGATCCCCTCCTGTATGTTTATAGCAGAACCAGGCGAGGCTGAGCCCACCACAGTCCTCCCAGACCCTGCCTGCGGAGGAGGACGAATCAAGGAGGAGGAGGAGGGTTTTGTGGTGGAAGAGAAAAAGCTTTCCAAAGAGGAAGAGGTGGAAGAAGCCATACAGAACTCTCTCCTTCCCGGTGAGTGCTGGTTGTATGTGAGCATAGAGCGCATGGAGAGGAGTAATGAGAGAATGCATGAGGGTCTATGGAGGTTTCTATGAAATGCCTTTTGTTAATTATTTTAAGCTTTTCAAGTATTGATTTGAATTATATCTTAGAAAAGGGATATTTATAGACTGATGTAACTGTGGACCGTCATGGTGTTGATATTTAAGTGTTAGCTCTGAGCAAATCTAATGTAGCTGTTTTAAAAAAACGAACCCTTCTCTGAATTGGATTTCTCTGATTTTCTCTGTCAGACCTGCTAGGTTGTAGAATAATGAACTTGGCTTCATCCTAATATTTATCTTCCTTTTCCCCCCAGATGTCCAGCAGCTCTCTCTCCCAGAACCCCCACAGATTAAAGAGGAACAGGAACCGTGCACCAGTCAGGGTGGAGAGCAGCTTCAAGGGCTTCAGTCTGATACTACACCCTCCATATTAACTTCTCCCAGAGTGATAACCCACTATGTTCTGTCATGGAAATTACCGCTGGACACTTCTACGTTCATATTTGGTGAGATGAATCAACAGAATACACAAACCCTCTTGCCTAAATTCAGTCTAGTTATTTTAAATCAGCTCTTTATGCTTCAGCAGTTTTCAACCCTTGACTATCCTTCATCAGCCACTAAGAATGTAACCCTTTGCAATCAGATCCACATCTTTATTTATTGTAAGAAGTTTTCTAACTTAATTTATACACAATATATTTACAGGAATATTTTACTCCACAGATCCAGAGGACAGGTTTCAGTCCCCACCACCCTTTGACCAAACTCCAACTGTGGAGAACAGAGAAGGAGACTCTTTACCCACCAACACAACTGAATCTGGCAAAACTTTTAGTGAAAAGAGTAGTTTGGTTGTCCATAGAGGAAAGCAGAGAGGTGAGAAACCATATCAGTGTGAGGAATGTGGCAAACCTTTTATTGTTAAGGCTCAGTTAGTTCGCCATAGCAAAATCCACACAGGAGAGAAACCATATCAGTGCCAGGAATGTGGTAAAGCTTTTGTTGCAAAACAAAGTTTAGTTAACCATAAAATAATCCACACAGGAGAGAAACCTTATCACTGCCAGGAATGTGGCAAAGCTTTTAATTCAAAAAGTGGTTTCGTATGCCATAGAAGACTCCACACAGGAGAGAAACCATATCAGTGCCAGGAATGTGGCAAAGCTTTTATTTCAAAAACTGGTTTGGTATACCATAGAAGACTCCATACAGGAGAGAAACCACATCAGTGCCAGGAATGTGACAAAGCTTTTGTTCATAAGTATGGATTAGTTAAACATAAAAAAATCCACAGAGGAGAGAGGCCTTATCAGTGTGATAAATGTGACAAAGCTTTTATTTTTAAGACTCAGTTAGTTTCCCATAGCAAAATCCACACAGGAGAGAAACCATATCAGTGCCAGGAATGTGGCAACGCTTTTAGTCATAAACATAGTTTAGTTTCCCATAGCAAAATCCACACAGGAGAGAAACCATATCAGTGCCAGGAATGTGGCAACGCTTTTAGTCATAAACATAGTTTAGTTTCCCATAGCAAAATCCACACTGGAGAGAAACCATATCAGTGTCAGGAATGTGGTAAAGCTTTTGTTGCAAAACAAAGTTTAGTTAACCATGAAAGACTCCACACAGGAGAGAAACCATATCAGTGCCAGGAATGTGGCAACGGTTATAATACAAAAAGTGGTTTAGTAAACCATAGAAGACTCCATACAGGAGAGAAACCACATCAGTGCCAGGAATGTGACAAAGCTTTTGTTCATAAGTATGGATTAGTTCAACATAAAAAAATCCACAGAGGAGAGAGGCCTTATCAGTGTGATAAATGTGACAAAGCTTTTATTTTTAAGGCTAATTTAGATTGCCATAGCAGAATCCACACAGGAGAGAAACCATATCAGTGCCAGGAATGTGGCAAAGCGTTTGGTCATAAGGCTAGTTTAGTTAGCCATAGCAGAATCCACAGTGGAGAGAAACCATATCAGTGCCAGGAATGTGGTAAAGCTTTTGTTTCAAAACAAAGTTTAGTTAACCATAAAATAATCCACACAGGAGAGAAACCTTATCACTGCCAGGAATGTGGCAAAGCTTTTAGTGTAAAATCGAGATTAATTCACCACAGTAGAATCCACACAGGAGAAAAAACACATCAGTGCCAGGAATATGGCCAGGCTTTTGGTTATAAGTAATTTAGTCTACCATAGGAGAATCCACAGAGAAGAGAAACCATATCATTGTCAGGAATGGTGCAAAGCTTTTCATTTAAAAGTAGGTTAGTTAACCATAGAAGATTCCACACAGGAGAGAAGCCAAATCAGTGCCAGGAATGTGGCAAACCTTTTCGTTTTGGAAGTGGTTTAGTTAACCATAGAAGATTCCACAACAGAGAGAAAACGAATGAGTCCCAGGAACGTGGCAAAGCTTTGAGTCAACGAGACTGATTAGCTGATCGAGGAGCCATGAATCAGTGAAACAACAGTATAGTCAAGTATAGCATAGCTTAGGTTTTAGTGATCAGAATCCTATGAGTGGTAAGAAGGGCCTGGATCATCCCATGAGAGTATTTCAGTTGAGGTGGAACAATCGCTGTTCAGAGGAAAAAGTTGTGGATGTAGGAAAAGGAGCCTGTCTTTCTCCTCTATGTTCATGTTGATACCTTTTTATTTTATTTTTTAAAGCTACGGTATATATCTTCAAACTTATTTTCTGGTGAAACACAATTCTTCATTATTTTGAGACTTTACTTCGTACAATTTCCTATACACTAAGGATATAGTCCAGTCTAGAGCTGATAGCCTATCAATTAGGCTACTCCTGTAGCCTAATAATTGTCTTCTGAGTTTTACATCTTACTCCTTCTTGTTGAAGGCATGTTTTGTAAAGAATACATTGATCAATTAATTGTTTCATTTCAACTAGTTGGTGAATAAATGCATATAAAGTATCCGATTCTCCTCGTTTACTTTCTTATCCCACTTGACCAATAAATGCAAGTTGGTTGTACCAACAAATTCACTATCTTGGTTGGTCTACTAAGCACCAGGCATCATCGGTTAAGAGTATCTAACATGTACATACAGACGGGTGACAAACGTTGTGTACCTTGGCAAGGTGGCATAGATCCTACAAGTCTCTGGAACTCTACTGGAGGGATGGCACAGCATTCTTGCAAAAGATATTCCCTCGTTTGGTGTTTTGATGATGGTGGTTGTAAGGGGACCAAGTTTGTTTAAAAAAACAAACTTGGTCGCTGAGAGGCTAAGTAGGGGAAAATTATACCTGCCCGACACGCTGGCTTTATTGCATATAAAACAGCCGGTGCAACGGCATCATGAAAGATTAAAAACAGCGATAAAGTACAGCGGTGTCAAAAGCGGTCAGCAAAGGTAAGACTTCCTCACTCACCCCCACTCCTTCCATTCACTGAAATCCAACAGGTGAACAGCTGATTTTACTACCACTGCTGACGTCCCACCACCACCTGACTCAAATCCCTGTGTGACCAATAATCCACCGGCGTGAGATAAAGAATAAAAGACCAAAATATAAAAACATATCTGGCACCCACAGTGGTGGAGAGTGCCGTCTACCACTTTGACCCACAATCTCTCATAGGTGTTCAATCGTGTTGAGATCTGGTGGCTGCGCAGGCACAGTCATTCACATCATTTTCATACTCAAACCATTCAGTGACCTCTCGTGCCCTGTGGAAGGGGGCACTCCCATCCCAATCTTGCTAGTGTGTTGATCACCTTGGGCACATACAGGCTGTGTTGATCACCTTGGTTCATACAGACTCTGTGTTGATCACCTTGGTTCATACAGACTCTGTGTTGATCACCTTGGTTCATACAGACTCTGTGTTGATCACCTTGGTTCATACAGACTCTGTGTTGATCACCTTGGTTCATACAGACTCTGTGTTGATCACCTTGGGTACTGTTGTGCATCCAATCCAACCTAAGTTGGTTATAATTTCAAAAACCATATATTGTATACATGATGATACACAATGTATATCAGTGGGTCAGCCTGCCAATGTCCTGGGAGGAGCTAAAAGACATCAAGACAATGTATAAGCAACACTTGTTATATAAAAAGACATTCATTTAAGAGTTAAATAGAAATTATTTTCTATCATCAAAAACCACACAATAATATGTTTCTTAAGAGATTGAACCTTTATTGCACAACATGAGTTCACTGGCTCATCTTGAACGTCACACCCTGCTCGTCAGATTCGTTTGGTTGCGATTAAGACGTCCTGTACTGATTGGTGGGATCTGTTGTCACATCCTTGGCTTTTATTTTGAAAATAATTAACGAAAAATTAACTTCCGGTTCGTAGTTCGGTCCCTTCCTGCAGCTCTTTGTTCACAGTGAGCGTAACTCATTTTAGATACTCAATAATCTGCCTCTTTTCCTCCACACAGAGACACTTTTTCTTTTCAGACTAATTTATTTTGTCTCAATTTGGAATATCGTTGATGGAATTCGTGAAGCGGGGCCGTTGCAGATGTGAAAACACTGTGTTTTCAGAACATGTCTGTCGTGTGTAAAACTGAACCAGGCGAGACTGAACCCGCCACAGTCCTCCCAGACCCAGCCTGCGGAGGAGGACCAGTCATGGAGGAGGAGAAGTATTTTGTGGTGAAAGTGGAGGAAGAGAAAAAGGTTTTCAAAGAAGAAAAGGTGGAAGAAGCCATAGGGACTGGTCACGGAGCATTCTGGGACGGGTCCGACAGATTTGGAGAACACGTGTTTAAAGGTGAGCGTCTGTGATCTTTTTAGTAAAAAAACAAAAACAAAGCATCTCTATTGACAATAGAAAACGCATACAAAAATGATTAATACCGACAAAACTACATCAGAGTTGGGGGGAATCTTTGAAATGATTTTGAGGTCTGATGTCTCTGTGTAGGCTGGAAAGTGAGCATTGCGGGCTGTAGTCGAAATCCCTATGGGACAAATTAATGGGATTAACTGGAAATGCCGTAAACGTCTGTTTAATGTGTCCGAAATGCATACTACCTGCTATATAGCAGGCGAAATGTAGCATGCTACATCAAAACTGTGCATTCTGCATCTCTGCTATAGTACCTACTATATAGCAGGAGAAATTGGCGACAAAATGGCGGAAAATGTAGCATAGTCCAGAGCATGCTATTCCGGAAGTCACAAAAAAAAATGCTATTCCGGAAGTCGTAACGTGATACGTCGCTGGGCACGAGATTGGACCTGGACGTTTTTTTTGAGTAATCTTCAGAAATGTCCTGTTTCTTTTCTGGATCTTTAATCCCTACACCTGGTCCTAAAAAATAGTGTATAGAGAATAGTGAATAGAGTATTTCTGCTTAGAAATTAAAAATTGTGATCATTTAACATGGTTGAAAATACTTCATACTGCTTGTCTAACCCCAGGGAAGATGGAAAACAAGCGTGTTTCCCAAAATCTTGGCCTTGTCCTTTAAGAGCATGATGGATTCTGACCCTTAAACTATTTCACCATATAGATAAGTACCTCTTGGCACTGCTCTCTGTCACACACCACTATGTTACACTCACACAACTGCCATTGTTGTGTTAAATAACTCCCCTCCCAGGCCATCCATGTGGAGAACTGATTTGATTGCCTCTCTGAAGGTCATTTCCATGGCTGTGATTAAATCTACGAGGACCAGGCTGGGTACTTTCAGACCTTTTTCTCCTAACTGAAGATCGTCATACTGTTTGTTGGGAGGCAGAGAGAGAGAGAGACACAGAGAGGTTCGGAGAAGAGGGGGAAACATGAGATAGATAGATAGATAAATCTTTATTTTTGTGTCACTCCTTAACAAACATTTCCATCACATTAGTACAAAAGTGCAATAATAAAAAGTTAAGGACCACTCACAATGAGTTGTGAGACACAATATAGTTACAAATCAAAATAGAATAGAGCGTACATGATAGTACTACACACATACGATACAATTGAGAATACAATACAGTATAGGGACATACAAAATACAGTATAAACAAGAATGAGGACTAAATGAATAGAGAGGAATAGAAATGGGTCAGTTTATAGACCAGTACTCATGAAAGCTACTCTTCTTCTTAGGATGAGGTGGCAGGCTTTGGCGCATTCATTGATACAATTCCTACCGGCTAAAATTATACACAATTTATTTGGAACATCAAGGTCATTAAAAAATTCAAAGTGCTTTGAGAGGGAGATAAAAAGATCTGAGCGAATGTCCTTGTAAAGACATGAGTGTCAGACCTTGTACAAGAGCAAGACGAATTGAAAATGTGGACAGATAGGAAACTGATATCAACATTCATACATATACTTTACATAGGACTTTACAATGCTATGTTATGGCTGTGGTTCGCAACTCCTCACAACCCGAGCTACCATACAAGGTGCATTGTGGGGGATCAGTGTCTCGCTCAAGGACACTTCGACATGTCAAGAGGAGCTGGTGATATGACACATGACAACTTCAATAGGCTGTTCATTGTAACACAACAAGCGTAACATACCATTAACGTTAATATAATATAACGTCCTATAATTATAGGAGCAGTCGCCACTAGAAACAACTTACATTTGTGGCGTTATGACGTTGTTCTACTTAGTTTGTCAACTTTCTGTCAGATTCTCCTGTCAACTGTCAGATTCTCCTGTCAACTCTTGTCAGCTGGTAGCCTGGTCAGCTGGTGCAGCTTTGACAGCTTTCGCGCGACACGGTGGCGCATAGTAGCCAGCCCGCCTCCCGGGATTCCTAAATGACGTCATTTTTACTCATTCATTTGTTTGTCATCTTCACGATAACCACACCCCCTGCAAGTTTGACAGGTGAACACAAGTAGCCTAGCCTACAAGTCATGCACTCAGACATAAGCTTTTATCATGAATAACAAAGTTGGCGGTTTAGTGAGAGCCAGCTGAGCTAACGTTACGCCAAAACCGGCTAACGTTGGCACCACTAGCCAGACAGTAGGCCTAACGTTTAGGGGTAGCATCATTTGGCTAGATTAGGGAATTCAATGCAAACAGCTTTGCAGATCATTCAATATGCCAGCTTTATAGCCAATTGAGCCAATGGCCAGCAGCGTTCAGCATCAGTTTAATTCCGAGTAGTAGCCTAGTCTACCGTTTGGGATAAGTCAAAACCGAACCGCAGACTCCAGATGCAATCCATTTATTGTGACACCACTTATTAGCTACTGTACATTTTCGTAGACGCAGTTGTGCTTGGCTGCTAAGGGACGTTGTCATGAAATTAGCAATGGTTAGCCGCTCGGCTAGCTAACTGGGTTTCCCAAAACCCGATCCTTCTTAAGGAACCCTTCTTAAGTAACCCTTTGTATGGGCGTTAAGAAGTAGGCTAGGCTAGCCTAAACCTAGCTTGGTTCCATGCTTAAAACTCTATATGAGGATTTGTAGAACTCAATTCACTTCCTGAACCTCACTGTTCCGCTCTATAGGGGACTCTATCCTTGTATGTGAACACCTCCTGTATGTTTATAGCAGAACCAGGCGAGGCTGAGCCCACCACAGTCCTCCCAGACCCTGCCTGCGGAGGAGGACGAATCAAGGAGGAGGAGGAGGGTTTTGTGGTGGAAGAGAAAAAGCTTTCCAAAGAGGAAGAGGTGGAAGAAGCCATACAGAACTCTCTCCTTCCCGGTGAGTGCTGGTTGTATGTGACCATAGAGCGCATGGAGAGGAGTAATGAGAGAATGCATGAGGGTCTATGGAGGTTTCTATGAAATGCCTTTTGTTAATTATTTTAAGCTTTTCAAGTATTGATTTGAATTATATCTTAGAAAAGGGATATTTATAGACTGATGTAACTGTGGACCGTCATGGTGTTGATATTTAAGTGTAAGCTCTGAGCAAATCTAATGTAGCTGTTTTAAAAAACGAACCCTTCTCTGAATTGGATTTCTCTGATTTAAGCTGTCAGACCTGCTAGGTTGTAGAATAATGAACTTGGCTTCATCCTAATATTTATCTTCCTTTTCCCCCCAGATGTCCAGCAGCTCTCTCTCCCAGAACCCCCACAGATTAAAGAGGAACAGGAGCCGTGCACCAGTCAGGGGGGAGAGCAGCTTCAAGGGCTTCAGTCTGATACTACACCCTCCATATTAACTTCTCCCAGAGTGATAACCCACTATGTTCTGTCATGGAAATTACCGCTGGATACTTGTGCATTCATATTTGGTGAGATGAATCAACAGAATACACAAACCCTCTTGCCTAAATTCAGTCTAATTATTTTAAATCAGCTCTGTATGCTTCAGCAGTTTTCAACCCTTGACTATCCTTCATCAGCCACTGAGAATGTAACCCTTTGCACTCAGATACACATCTTTATTTATTGTAAGAAGTTTTCTAACTTTATTTATACACAATATATTTACAGGAATATTTTACTCCACAGATCCAGAGGACAGGTTTCAGTCCCCACCACCCTTTGACCAAACTCCAACTGTGGAGAACAGAGAAGGAGACTCTTTACCAACCAACACAACTGAATCTGGCAAAACGTTTAGTGAAAAGAGTAGTTTAGTTGTCCATAGAGGAAAGCAGAGAGGTGAGAAACCATATCAGTGTGAGGAATGTGGCAAACCTTTTATTGTTAAGGCTCAGTTAGTTCGCCATAGCAAAATCCACATAGGAGAGAAACCATATCAGTGCCAGGAATGTGGTAAAGCTTTTGTTGCAAAACAAAGTTTAGTTAACCATAAAATAATCCACACAGGAGAGAAACCTTATCACTGCCAGGAATGTGGCAAAGCTTTTAATTCAAAAAGTGGTTTCGTATGCCATACAAGACTCCACACAGGAGAGAAACCATATCAGTGCCAGGAATGTGGCAAAGCTTTTATTTCAAAAACTGGTTTGGTATACCATAGAAGACTACACACAGGAGAGAAACCATATCAGTGCCAGGAATGTGACAAAGCTTTTTGCGATAACATGAGATTAGTTAAACATAAAAAAATCCACAGAGGAGAGAGGCCTTATCAGTGTGATAAATGTGACAAAGCTTTTATTTTTAAGACTCAGTTAGTTTCCCATAGCAAAATCCACACAGGAGAGAAACCATATCAGTGCCAGGAATGTGGCAACGCTTTTAGTCATAAACATAGTTTAGTTAAACATAGCAGAATCCACACTGGAGAGAAACCATATCAGTGTCAGGAATGTGGTAAAGCTTTTGTTGATAAACAATGTTTGGTGACTCATAAAAGAATTCACACAGGAGAGAATCCATATCAGTGCCATGAATGTGGCAAATTTTTAAGTTCAAAAACACGTTTAGTTAACCATGAAAGACTCCACACAGGAGAGAAACCATATCAGTGCCAGGAATGTGGCAACGGTTATAATACAAAAAGTGGTTTAGTAAACCATAGAAGACTCCATACAGGAGAGAAACCACATCAGTGCCAGGAATGTGACAAAGCTTTTGTTCATAAGTATGGATTAGTTAAACATAAAAAAATCCACAGAGGAGAGAGGCCTTATCAGTGTGATAAATGTGACAAAGCTTTTATTTTTAAGGCTAATTTAGATTGCCATAGCAGAATCCACACAGGAGAGAAACCATATCAGTGCCAGGAATGTGGCAAAGCTTTTGGTCATAAGGCTAGTTTAGTTAGCCATAGCAGAATCCACAGTGGAGAGAAACCATATCACTGCCAGGAATGTGGCAAAGCTTTTAGTGTAAAACGGAGTTTAATTCACCACAGTAGAATCCACACAGGAGAAAAAACACATCAGTGCCAGGAATATGGCCAGGCTTTTGGTTATAAGTAATTTAGTCTACCATAGGAGAATCCACAGAGAAGAGAAACTATATCAGTGCCAGGAATGTGGAAAAGCTTTTAATTTTAAAAGTAGGTTAGTTAACCATGGAAAATTCCACACAGGAGAGAAACCAAATCAGTGCCAGGAATGTGGCAAAGCTTTTCGTTTTGGAAGTGGTTTAGTTAACCATAGAAGATTCCACAACAGAGAGAAAACGAATGAGTCCCAGGAACGTGGCAAAGCTTTGAGTCAACGAGACTGATTAGCTGATCGAGGAGCCATGAATCAGTGAAACAACAGTATAGTCAAGTATAGCATAGCTTAGGTTTTAGTGATCAGAATCCTATGAGTGGTAAGAAGAGCCTGGATCATCCCATGAGAGTATTTCAGTTGAGGTGGAACAATCGCTGTTCAGAGGAAAATGTTGTGGATGTAGGAAAAGGAGCCTGTCTTTCTCCTCTTTGTTCATGATAACTTTTTTGGGGGGGAAAGCTACAGCATATATCTTCAAACTTATTTTCCGGTGAAACACAATTCTTCATTATTTTGAGACTTCACTTTGTACAATTTCCTATGCACTAAGGATAGGAAGTAGGCTTGACTACTGTAACGGTGTGTTTACAGGTCTCTCTAAAAAATCAGACAGCTGCAGTTGACTCAGAACGCTGCTGCTCAAGTCCTCACTAAGACTAAGAAAGTGGATCACATCATTCCAGTTATGAGGTCTTTACACTGGCTTTCTGTCTGTCAAAGAATTGACTTTAAAATATTGCTGTTAGTTTATGAAGCTGCTGCTACGTTATGAACCATCCAGACCTCTCAGGTCGTCTGGCACAGGCCTGCTTTCTGTCCCCAGAGTTAAAACAAAACATGGAGAAGCAGCGTTTAGTTTTTATGTTCTACATATCTGGAGCAAACCTCCAGAAAACTGCAGGTCTGCTACAACTCTGTTCTTTAAAATCAAGACTGAAAACCTTTCTTTTTTCCACTGCTTTTTATTAAATCAAATAATTATTCATTCATACAACATGTAACCTTTATTCCTGTATTTTATTTTTCATGCATTTTATTTTACATTTCGTATTATGTGACATTTTATGTTTTTTGCACTTTGTCTTGATGCTTTTCGTGTCTCATGGCACGTTGAATTGCCTTATTGCTGAAATGTGATGTACAAATAAACTTGCCTTGCCTTTAATGAACCAAAGTAGAGAAATTATATCAGTTCCACATGTGTTTAGCTTATAGTGAGTAGAGGAGTTTTGTTTGCCATAGAAGGAGCCACAACAGAGAGAAACCACAACAGGTGTCCACAACACAGTTGTTTTATTTACTGCACAAATGGCAAACAGGACGTGAGATATTTGTCACTTCATGAGTGTTGGGTAAAGAGACAGGTGGTATATAGACCAGTGGTTAGAGCAGCTGACTAAGACAAAATGTTCTGGTTCGAGTCTGGACCTGGGATACCAGTTGATGTTTGTTGTAAGTCGCAAAATCAATTTATTAAAGAATTGTTTCTAGAAAATTCCAGAAATTTACAATGTATGATTTAAAATGGGTGGAATGTTGCTGACCATATGCATGGGAGAAGTCATCTAACTGACTGTTCCTTCTACCAAAACCACATGCTTATATCCTGACCCATTAACCCCTTCCTGACACCCCGTGGTCAGAGACATCTACTCATTGTAGTTAATAGCACAGGTAAGCTATGAGGCAAGCTGGTGGGAGTGAGTAGCTGGTTACCAGAGGTGGGGGTGACACAGGAGGATCAAATCATACTTTATTAGTACACCGCATTTCATACACAGAGGCAACACAATGCACTTTACAAAGAACAATGGGGGTGAGCATAGGTCCTACCACTACATATTCCAGAGGGAAGCAAAGTACCAGAGGCAGACGAGGGTTGGGAGAAGGCCTTCCCTCTCTCGGTGGGTTGTACTTTCACTTCACACGGTTCCTTATCCCTCCAGCAACTCAAAACAAAGACAAGTGAAATGAAAACTTCCCCTATGACACTGTACCATGGATACTAACCCCTGATAAACACCAATGTGGTAATCTACCTCCTACCCATGGTGAGTCTACCAAAACTAGCCTTCTCCCCCCTCATGAAGCATCCGCTGTGATTGGGTACTGTTCACATTTGAACTGACAACGGTTGTAGTACCCAACCGCTACCTTTTTTCGGTACTTTACTCTCTCTGTAATAACAGTGTAATTTCAGTTGAAAAAAATAAGTCCAAACTATGGATGGTAATGGTTAACTGAGGTAATTTTTTTTTATTTTTTTTTACTATTAATCTTATGGGTTAAAAACTGTTAATTTTAAACACATAACGTTGCCGGTTTGAATTTACATGCAAATCAACTTGGGTGTGGGGGAACGTTTTGTTAACTTCCAGAAGCCTAAGATGGAGGTGTTTCCTCATTGACCTCACTTAGGACAATACTTCCAGATCATTTTCCTCCTGGAAATTCCAAAGAATGACACACCGGATCCCCCCACTTCCTCTCCCTCCTCCTCCCTCTCCCTCTTCTCCTCCTCTCGCCCCTCCTTCTCTCACCCTCCTCCTCCCTCTCCTCCTCCTCTCTCTCCTTTCTCCTACTCCACCTCCTCCTCCCTGTAGCTAGTAGGTAGGTAAGTAGGGTTTTTTTTAGAGCTAAAAACAAGATCTTCGCAGGGAACTTCAAGGGAGAGAGGGGTAGGAAGGGTTTGGTGTTTTTAATGGCATAGTTTGACTAAGCGACCCGGGTATTATCTAGAGGAAGAACATGGGATTTTCACACCGTCCAGTAGTCATCCCCGTGTCACTGCTGCTGTGTTTGTGCTGTGCCTCCACCGGTAAGTTTGACCTGTCATATCCCTGCGTCCCTTACACACATACATTCACCATGAGGTAGTTCATGTCATGAGGTTCACATTCGTGATGAGGGAGTTCATGTTATGAGGTTCACATTCATGATGAGGTTGTAAATGTTAGGATGTTCACATTCTTAGCTATAGGCAATTCAGTTAATCTGTGTAACATTGAAATAACTTTTAATGTTGGGGTCAGTGATGACGTACAGCTCAGAATGTTGTTGTTATTTTTAGCTTGGGAAGTTCCGCTAGCCTATACTCATTTAGACAATTTAGTGGTGTAGTCAACATATCCAAGTTTATTTAAAGGAGTAGTAAAAGGAAAATGCATTTAGCTTCTTGTCTTTGAAATCGAGAGTTTAACATGTTTTTGAATGATTTCAAAAAGAAAGATGCCCATTCTCTCTTCCCTCTCTCTCTCTATCTTCTCTCCCCCTCTCTCTCTCTCTCTCTCTCTCTCTACCCCCCCCCCCCCCACACACACACACACACACACACAAACACACCCCCATACAGAGTGCAGAGGATGTGCCCCAGAGGTGACCCCCCCCAGACTGCTAGTGAAGTACGGAGACCGTGCCTCAGCCAACTGTACCAAGTTTAGAGAAGACACTGACGTCTTTGCCTGGGAGTTTTCTCATGGCAGATCCAGTGGGGATGAATGGATGAAGACCTGGGAGGTGGACAGTGTGACAGAGTGGAACATGAGGCCTCAGTGTTACATCACC
>NC_140264.1:5736363-5743863 GCF_949987555.1 Borostomias antarcticus | reverse complement strand
TCCTCTCCTCGTCCCTCTCACCTCTCCTTCTCCTCTTCCTCTCCTCGTCCCTCTCTCCCCTCTCCTTCTCCTCTTCCTCTCCTCGTCCCTCTCTCCCCTCTCCTTCTCCTCTTCCTCTCCTCGTCCCTCTCCCCTCTCCTTCTCCTCTTCCTCTCCTCGTCCCTCTCTCCCCTCTCCTTCTCCTCTTCCTCTCCTCGTCCCTCTCACCTCTCCTTCTCCTCTTCCTCTCCTCGTCCCTCTCCCCTCTCCTTCTCCTCTTCCTCTCCTCGTCCCTCTCCCCTCTCCTTCTCCTCTTCCTCTCCTCGTCCCTCTCCCCTCTCCTTCTCCTCTTCCTATCCTCGTCCCTCTCTCCCCTCCTCCAGTCGACGACCCGCCCAACACCGCGGGCGTCGTGGCGGCCGTGGTCGTGGTTGCCATGGTGACCGGTTGTTTTGTGTACTGCTTCCGCGACAGCCTGAAGAGCAGGCTCTGCCCGACGCCCTGAGGCGCCGGCACAACGCAGCGTGGCTTCCGCCTAAAACTATTGTATATTTTTTATACTGTATCATACTGTATTACATCAATCATACTGTATTACTCTCATGTAGTAATCATTTTATTAAGAATAATGAATAAACTTCACTTTAGTAGGAACTGTGTTATTATAAGTAGTTTAAGATGTGAGGAAAGCAGATGTCCCTGAGTAAACATTCCTTTGTCTCTGTGTCAATAAGATGGCCGAACGGTCACCTCTGAAGTGACTAGTCTACAGTTGTAATGTGATCCCAGGAAGCCCCGTGTCCGAGGAAGGGGTGAAGAGCTCAGCTGATGCAAAGACCACTTGACACATTGACCAATCAGAAGATCAGTTGACAACATATATCTGTGTTAATGAACATTCCTTGTATGCAAATTTGTTTGTCATGTGATTCCTGGCCTGAAGCCAGATATAAGCTCGGCACCTCATGAGAACGTCAGTATTTGCATAGAGATTCGTCCCTGTGTTAGGCTTGCTCAATAAAGTGATGATTAGACGATTTTGGCCTCCTTGAAGTTCTGTTCCACACAAAGATTGTGCTTTTGAAATACACTGCATTCTGGCGACGGGGATGGGATAGCTAAAACAGCAAAGATCAAGACGACGGGAGTTGCATCTTTTCGACAAGATTCACAACCAAAGCTTACTTCCCTGAGGACGCTCGGAGAAGAACCACGAGTTGGGAAGCGACTTCCGATGTTCTGTGAGGTATAGAACTTAATTGTCTTGACAGAAAATTATTGCTGTTGCTATAAAGAACTTCCGATAAATAAGGAGAATAAGTTAAATTGTTTATTTAAAGGAGTAGTAAAGGGAAAATGCATGTTTAGCCCTGTTTTAAGGTTACTTATGATCATATACAATGGTTCAGATCAAAACGTTGACAAAACTAGCACTTTTGAGAAAGTCTGATAATTACTCTACCACCGTTTAGGTCAAACAATGGATGTGGGTGGGCACCTTGAAAAATCATTCAAAAACATGTTTCTAAAGAGTTTCTAAAGATCATATTACAGAGGCATGTGAAAAACCACAACAAGCCCTCGCTCTATGTAAGCACAACTAGCGATTCAGACAGATTGATGAAAACAACCGTTTCACGGCAGAAAATAGATTTTTTAGAAGCTGCATTCTCAGTGCCCCGTCCGCCGCCATTACATGGATATACTGGCTCGCGCTGGATTTTAAATTTCTTCTACATGCCTCCGAAATACACCAAAGTGATCTCGGTGAGTCAAACGTCTTATAATATGCCATAAATAAGGTCCAGGTTGTCAAAAACGAGCATTCTCCTTTAAAGTCCCTATTGACGCGAGGCTACGGCTAGCTATGTAGCCAACCCCCGCCATCACATGATGTGCTTGCCCGCCCCTCATTGGTCGAGCCTAAGACATCCTTTACTCTGATTGGTGGGATCTGTTGGCTTTTGTCTTGAAATAAATTCGACTAGAATTCACATCCAGTCCTTCAAACTACAGCGTCCTGTTCACAGTGAGTGTCAATGATTTTAAATTACTGGATAATCTGCCGCTCTTCCTCCACACAGACACTTTATTATTTACTCACTAATTTATTTAGTCTCAAACTGGAATATCGTTGATGGAATTCGTGCACCGGGAGGCGTTGCAGATGTTAAAGGACTCTTTCTCTCTCTCCTGTTTTCAGAACATGTCTGTCGTGTGTAAAACTGAACCAGGCGAGGCTGAGCCCACCACAGTCCTCCCAGACCCAGCCTGCGGAGAAGGACGAATCAAGGAGGAGGAGGAGGGTTTCGTGATGAAAGAGGAGGAAGAGAAAAAGCTTTCCAAAGAGGAAGAGGTGGAAGAAGCCATATGGAACTCTCTCCTTCCCGGTGAGTGCTGGTTGTATGTGACCATAGAGCGCATGGAGAGGAGTAATGAGAGAATGCATGAGGGTCTATGGAGGTTTATCAAATACCCTATTAATTACGGTTATGATTCAGAATGGTTTTGGGTTGTTTTCTAAATGCATGTTGTTAATATTGTTCATATTTATTCATACCTAGGTTATGTGCACTCGTTTAAAAAGGCTGTAGTTTCTAAGAGGGACAAAGGGGCAAAGGGACAAAGGATGGTTATTCTGGAGTAGACGGTCATCCTGTCATGAATTAGGTTAGCACAGCTATGTGAACGGTTGAGGGAGGTGGTGAATTACAAAAGGAGAGAGAGGACAAAGGTTTAAGGTGTTTGGAAAGGTCTTGAGGCCAGTTGTAAATACTATGACAGCAGACACAATTTTGATGTAGCATGCTGCATCTGGCGTACTATAGTATGTAGGCTACTACATACATAGTATGGACATTCGGACACGGCCATAGTGATTTTAGATTATTCAATAATCTGTCGTTGTTCCTCCACACAGAGACACTTTATTTTCACACTAATTTATTTTTGTCTCAATTTGGAATATCGTTGATGGAATTCGAGAACCGGGAACCCTTGCAGATTTGAAAGGGCTCTTTCGTTCCTGTTTTCAATATTCATGGTCCGTTATCTGCCATATGGTACACAGTCACACATACAAGGAATTTTACTAGGGTTAAGGCATAGAATCAGAACACGTCTGTCGTCTGTAAAACAGAACCAGGTGAGGCTGAGCCCACCACAGTCCTCCCAGACCCAGCCTGCGGAGGAGGACGAGTCGAGGAGGAGGAGGAGGGTTTCGTGATGAAAGAGGAGGAAGAGAAAAAGCTTTCCAAAGAGGAAGAGGTGGAAGAAGCCATATGGAACTCTCTCCTTCCCGGTGAGTGCTGGTTGCATGTGACCATAGAGCGCATGGAGAGGAGTAATGAGAGAATGCATGAGAGTCTGTGGAGGTTTATCAAATACCCTATTAATTACGGTTATGATTCAGAATGGTTTTGGGTTGTTTTCTAAATGCATGTTGTTAATATTGTTCATATTTTTTTTATACCTAGGTTATGTGCACTCGTTTAATTTCAGCTCAGTGTAGAGAAAGGCACCAATAAACAGCTTACGACACTGTTGACACCATAGCTTTGTTCAAAACCGTTCCCTATTCCCTATATAGTGCTTCCGCCATTTTTTTTTTAGTGTTCGAATTCCCATCGGTTAGGCCGTGTGCGAAAATTTCGGGAATATGTAGTAGGCTACCTAGCCTACAGGGCTGGACTGGCCATGTGGCGTACCGGGCAAATGCCCGGTGGGCCGGACCTACTTGTGGGCCGATCTAAAAAAAAAAGAGCTAACGAACGGTCCATAGAGCAGGGACAGCGGCCCATTGGTCCATTTTCTATACTGACACTGGGCTGGCCCAATCATATGTAGGCCCCACCCCTCCCTCTGTTAGTTTCAGGTATCATTTGGGTGGGCCGTTAGAGAGCCAACTGGCCTGGCCCGCAGTGAATGCTGTCCCCCCGTCAACAAATCGCGCAGCAGTACCCCCCCCCCCCCCCCCCGTCAACAAATCGCGCAGCAGCACCCCCCCCCCCCCCCCCCCCCCCCCCCCCCCCCCCGTCAACAAAACGAAACTGAAGGTGTTACATCTCACCGCGTCGGCTCGGTTATTGGGCCGACTGGGGATACATTTCCCGGTAGGAAATATTCACCCAGTCCAGTCCTGCTAGCCTACTATAGAGAGGGTTTTCACGGCCCGCCATCAGTCGGCCATGTTGGAGGTTGAAGCTACTGAATGTAGATGGCTAGCTAGCTAGATCAATAGACAGGTAGATAGGTCTATCTACCTGATAAGGTCCATCTACCTGATGGGTCTATCTGTCTAGTCGTTAGCCTAAACCTGATCTTACACCTGCTAAGCCTAAGCTTAAACCTCCAACATGACCCTCTATAGTACGCCAGATGTAGCAGACACAATTTTGATGTAGCATGCTGCATCTGGCGTACTATACTATACTATATTATTATATAATATAATATCATATATTATATACTATACTATACTATATTTCAATATGGCTGTGTTTAAAAGGGTAAAAAGAAAACTTCTTAGAATTGGATTTCCCTGATTTAAGCTGTCAGACCTGCTAGGTTGTAGAATAATGAACTTGGCT
The DNA here is from genome assembly GCF_949987555.1 of Borostomias antarcticus. Taxonomy (NCBI): domain Eukaryota; kingdom Metazoa; phylum Chordata; class Actinopteri; order Stomiiformes; family Stomiidae; genus Borostomias; species Borostomias antarcticus. The sequence continues at coordinate 5,739,295 of NC_140264.1, read as the reverse complement.
TCATCCTAATATTTATCTTCCTTTTCCCCCCAGATGTCCAGCAGCTCTCTCTCCCAGAACCCCCACAGATTAAAGAGGAACAGGAGCTGTGGACCAGTCAGGGGGGAGAGCAGCTTCAAGGGCTTCAGTCTGATACTACAGACCCTATATTCACTTCTCCCAGAGTGAAACCAGCCAGTGACTTTCAGCCCTCTTCTGGAACCCCAGACTGTTCTACAGCTCAGAGTTTAGAAGAGAAGAGAGGAGAACTGCCTGAACCAATGGCCTGCGACCTCAGCCCTCTTCTAAGTACTTCTATTCCCAGTACTTACACCAGCCGCTGGACCAGGCCTGTTCCCAGCAAGAAACAATATCAGTGTGAGGAATGTGACAAAGCTTTTGATAAGTTTCTTCATTTTGATATTCATAGAAAATCTCACAAATCAAATGGCATGCATAGAAGAGTCCACGCAGGAGAGAAACCATATCAGTGTAAGGAATGTGACAAAGCTTTTAGTAGCAGGGCATTTTTACTTCAGCATATAAAAGTCCATACAGGAGAGAACCCATATCAGTGTAAGGAATGTGACAAAGCTTATAGTATAGAGAGCAATTTACTGATGCACATAAAAGTCCACACAGGAGAGAAACCATATCAGTGTAAGGAATGTGGCAAAGCTTTTAAAAAAAAAAAACATTTTATTAATCATACAAGAGTCCACACAGGAGAAAGACCATATCAGTGCCAAGAATGTGACAGAGCTTTTAAGAACGATTATCATTTAGTTGAACATAGAAGAATCCACACAGGAGAGAAACCATATCAGTGTGAGGAGTGTGGCAAAACTTTTCGTCACAAGCCTAGTTTCAATCAACATAGAAGAATCCACACAGAAGAGAAACCATATCAGTGTGAGGAATGTGACAAAACTTTTCATCACGAGCTTAGTTTCAATCAACATAGAAAAGTCCACACAGAAGAGAGACCATATCAGTGTAAACATTGTGACAAACGTTTTAATCACAGAGGAGCTTTAACTGTCCATGGAAGAATCCACACAGGAGAGAAACCATATCAGTGTGAGGAATGTGACAAAGCTTTTAGTCAACATGGTAGTTTAGTTCGACATAGAAGAATCCACACAGGAAATAAACCATATCAGTGTGAGGAATGTGACAAAGCGTTTAATCAAAAGAGTGCTTTAGTCAGTCATAGAAGAATCCACACACGACAGAAACCATAGCAGTGCCACGAATGTGACAAAGCATTTAGTCGTAAAACTCTTCCTTAATGGACCATAGAAGAATCCGCAAAGGACAACAATGATGTCAGTGTCAGAAATGTGACAAATGTTTTAGTGGATAGAGGAGTTTTGTTTGCCATAGATTTGTCAATAACAGAGAGAGCCTGTATCAGTGCCAGGAACATGGCAAAGCTTTTATTCAATGAGACGGTTATTAGCTCAGGAGCCATAAATGAGTGAGACGGAATCATAGCAAAGTATCGCATAACTTAGGTTTCAGTGATAAGAATTCTAGAAATAACTATTTGAGGAGAGAAACCACATCCAAGCTGTTCATCATCATCATCATCATCTTCATCCGCTTATCCGGGGTCAGGTCGCGGAGGCAGCAGCTCCAGCAGGGGGCCCCAGACATCCCTTTCCCTAGCAGCATCAACCAGCTCTGCCTGGGGAATCTTTAGCCGCTCACAGGCCAGTGCGGAGATGTAGTCCCGCCACCTAGTCCTGGGTCTACCCCGCGGCCTCCTCCCATCCAAGCTATTGTGATAAGAAAAGCCTGGTTCGTTCCATGAGAACATGTGTTTGAGTTGAGGTTGTAAAGTTGCTGCTCAGTGGAAATGGCCTGTTGTCCCACAGCCCTCCGATTGGACAGATGTCCAGGAACATATCATTTAGTAAAGCATAAAGATATCAGTTTGGAAAGCTATGGAATATAGGGTATCTTCAAACTTATTTTCTGGAGGAAACTTGATCAGATGGTAGAAAGTGGTGAGACATGATTTTGAGACTTTGTTTAGCACAATCCTCTATGTGCTAGGTACATAGTCTAGTTTAGAGCTGATGGCATACTAATTAATTAATCCTGTCGCCTATTCACCCTATGTTGTAACTAATGTATTGATTGATTGTTTGTTTTTAACTACTTGCCAAATAAATCTGTTAGCCTGCAATTAAAGTACCTTATTCTCCTCATTCTTATTCTCATTTACTAGGGCTGTACCCGAACACGTTATTTAGAACAGCACAAATAATGCAATTGAAATAGATATTTTTCCTACCCGAGGTTTCTCGTTATTATTTGGGGGGGGGGATTCAATTGAGCAATCCCCTCACCCCTGGGTGTTCCAGGGTGTTCCAATGCACCACTGTTTTCATTGCATGAAACGTTTTGCTACATTCTTGGGGCTGAACAAACTCAAACCTGGATTTCTTTTAACCCCCGCAACATGTATACAGTATATGATCATAACCTGTAGTTTTTAGCTGTATGTGTTCATTTCCTCCATTTAAAATCCGTAAGTCGTCTTCCTTTCCCGTGGGGGTTGGCCTCCGCCAGGGCTGCGCTTTGTCACCAATCCTGTTTGTGATTTTCACGGACAGGATATCGAGGCGTAGCCGTGCGGAGGTGGGTTTGCCATTCGGTGAGCTGGGGATCACGTCGCTGCTATTTGCAGATGATGTGGTCCTGATGGCATCATCGGCCTGCGACCTCCAGCCCTCTCTGGATAGGTTCGCAACTGAGTGTGAAGCGGCTGGGATGAGAATCGGCACTTCTAAGTCTGAGGCCATGGTTCTCAGCAGGAAACCGGTGGTCTGTCCGCTCCGGATGAGCGGAGGAAGATGGATGGATGGATGTATCTCTCCCGTCTGTCTGAAAAAAGGGGGCAGAGAGGAGAGGAAAAAGGTTGTGGCTTAAGTTAGGAATCAAA
>NC_140264.1:5723863-5726363 GCF_949987555.1 Borostomias antarcticus | reverse complement strand
GTTCCAGAACTAACACCACAGAACCATAGGGTTCCAGAACTAACACCACAGAACCAGTGTTCCAGAACTAACACCACAGAACCATAGTGTTCCAAAACTAACACCACAGAACCATAGTGTTCCAGAACTAACACCACAGAACCATAGTGTTCCAGAACTAACACCACAGAACCATAGTGTTCCAGAACTAACACCACAGAACCATAGTGTTCCAGAACTAACACCTCAGAACCATAGGGTTCCAGAACTAACACCACAGAACCATAGTGTTCCAGAACTAACACCACAGAACCATAGGGTTCCAGAACTAACACCACAGAACCATAGTGTTCCAGAACTAACACCACAGAACCATAGGGTTCCAGAACTCACACCACAGAACCATAGTGTTCCAGAACTAACACCTCAGAACCATAGTGTTCCAGAACTAACACCACAGAACCATAGGGTTCCAGAACTAACACCACAGAACCATAGGGTTCCAGAACTAACACCACAGAACCATAGGGTTCCAGAACTAACACCACAGAACCATAGTGTTCCAGAACTAACACCACAGAACCATAGGGTTCCAGAACTAACACCACAGAACCATAGTGTTCCAAAACTAACACCTCAGAACCATAGGGTTCCAAAACTAACACCTCAGAACCATAGTGTTCCAGAACTAACACCACAGAACCATAGTGTTCCAGAACTAACACCACAGAACCATAGGGTTCCAGAACTAACACCTCAGAACCATAGTGTTCCAGAACTAACACCACAGAACCATAGGGTTCCAGAACTAACACCACAGAACCATAGGGTTCCAGAACTAACACCACAGAACCATAGGGTTCCAGAACTAACACCAGTGTTACAAGGTACTCGTATAGTACGCACACTGATTATTGATCATAGCCTGATTATTGATCATATTCCACACAGCCTCGTTCACAGCAAGGCACCAGGTAGAAAAGCCACAGTGTTGTAGAAGTTAGGGAACGCACCTCCACTCCACGTCCTCGGTGAGGGTGGGCAGGTACCCCGGCGTGGGCTTGGAGCTCTGGTCGCTGGGGGGCTTGGGGCTCTCTCCGCCCGTGCGGGTGTACTCCAGGTACAGGTCCGACTTCAGGAACAGGGGGTAGGTGTTCTCCTCCATGGTGGTCTGGATCTCCGTCTGCGCCTGGGGGGGGGGGGGGCGGGGGTCAGATTGCGTAACACTCCAGCTGAATTCAGGGTTCCCACTCCAACGTCAAACGCCCTGACCGTTCAGCAACTAACAAGCTGCGTTTCCATGACCTGTGATGAGCGGAAAAGCTGTTCCTGAGTGTGAAGGAGAGGAACGGCCGCTGAAAGACCACTCACGCAATCTGGGAAACGCGTGAAATAACGGGATCAAGAAAAACACTGCATGGAAAACATTACATTTTGGATAAACCGCAACTAAATTGTAAACATGCAACAAAGTTCCCTGATATTCCATGACTAGGCCCAAAAAAACCTTTTCACCCAGTAGCCAATCACAGCCGACTTCCTGTCCAGTGGTCCCCGCAACCGCGTGATTTTTTTTTACCAACCAACTTCTGCCATAACCACGCCCCCGCGAGTTTTCATTGGGTTAGGGTTAGGGTTAGGGTTAGGGATAGGCTTAGGATTAGGGTTGTCCAATGAAAACTCGCGGGGGGCGTGGTTATGGCAGAAGTTTGTTGGTAAAAAAAAGCACGCCCCGCAACCCTGCCCTGCAATCAGGAAGAGAGAGCGCCCGCTCCCCGCCTCTCCATCCCGCTACCGTGACTCCCACACCAGACAGGGTCGCTGCAGGGCGGTGGATCCTCCTCACGCCCCCAAAATTAAACTAACCCCCCCTCAAGAGTGGCGGGCCAATATGCCCCTCCCCCCTGCGGGATCCAGCCAGTCAGATCTGGCGAGACCGGGGAGGCGAACCCCAGCGAATACCCGCTACGCCACCTGGAGCTGACTTTTTTTTTTTAAAAACTCCATCATATCGCAGAGATCCCATGACCGAGGGGGGAGCTGTGTGAATGTGATTCGTGGTCCCGGCGGGGGGCGGGGCCTGCCGCCTCACCTGCTCGAACATGGCGGGGTCGTGGGTCTGCCGGAGCACGCCGTTGCGGATGAAGCTCTTGGTGGCGGGGTTTGATTCTGCCGCGACACGACCCCCCCCCCCCGCTGTCCTGGATGTACTTCCTGTAGATGGCCTTGGCCAGCTTGGGACGCTTCTCCTGATGTGGCCGTCTTGCGGAAGCCGCTGCAGGCGAACCAGAAGTCCAGCAGGTCCCCGCAGCCCTCCTGGCGCAGGAAGCTGCGGAAACAGCTGGGTCCCCTCCTGGTCGTCCAGCAGCGAGTGGAGGGACTCCGCCCACTTCAGGTAGGGCGGCGTCGGGGAGGCGGAGCCCTCGGGCTCGTAGCCCAGGTCGAGGTCCGGCCGCCGGGGCGTCGCCGAGGAGGAGGGCGGGTCGGCCCGGTAGAGCTCCGCCTTGGAGGAGGAGGAGGG
>NC_140264.1:5711540-5719040 GCF_949987555.1 Borostomias antarcticus | reverse complement strand
CCCTCCATATCTCTCCATCCCCCCCCCCCCGTCTCTAAGGTCCTGACCTCCTTCAGGCGGAGGTTGGGGGCGGAGCCTCCCTCTCTCAGTGTGGTCCAGCTCTCCTCCTTCTCTGACCTCCTGAACTCCCTCCACCCCAACCAGCACGCGCTGCACCACGGGGTAGGGCTGTGTGTGTGTGTGTGTGTGTGTGTGTGTGTGTGTGTGTGTGTGTGTGTGTGTGTGTGTGTGTGTGTGTGTGTGTGTGTGTGTGTGTGTGTGTGTGTGTGTGTGTGTGTGTGTGTGTGTGTGTGTGTGGTCCAATGGAAGTGCGTTCACGTTTTGATGCCCTGTGTAATTCTCTGTTGTTGAGGTTATTGTTTTGAGGGTATTGTTTATACTGATGAGTATTTCCTGTGTGTCCGTGCGTGTGGGTGTGTGTGCGTGCGTGCGTGCGTGTGTGTATATGTGTGTGTGTGTGTGTCAGGCGCGTGTGCGTCTGAGGGAGATGTGTGTGGTGTTTGCAGGGCCCCTCCCCCCGGCCGTCACAGAGCGGGAGGTGAGGAGGCTCTTCCGGCGCTGCGGAACGGTCCGGAACGTCCGGCTCCTGAACGCCACGCACAGGGTAGGGGACACAACTCCCATGATCCTCTGCTTCAGATATCAACCAGCCCTCACCGTGTGCGTGTGTTCCTGACTGTGCTGCTCCTCTGTGTGTGTGTGTGTGTGTGTGTGTGTGTGTGTGTGTGTGTGTGTGTGTGTGTAACCCCCAGGTCCATGCTGAGGTGGAGTTTGAGGTTTTGGAGGGGGCACATCTGGCTGTGGAGACTTTAAACGGAGTCCTCTTACAGGGACAGCCTGTCAAGGTTGGTTCTCTCTCTCTCTCTCTCTCTCTCTCCGTCTCTCTCTCTTCATTCATTCATGTGTGTGTGTGCGTGCGTTTGTGTTTGCGTGCAGATCCAGAGGCCAGTGAAGGAGTCTACGTTAGACCTTGACCTGGTTCTAGCTGCTTTGCAGGACGACCCTATCAATGCTAAACTCATCTACGCCGGTGGGCTCAAGGCTAACCGCACGCAGGCCCCAGCAAAACTCAATGGAAACCTGCTACATGCTAACAGCCTAGCGCTCCCAGCAGAAGACAGTGGGAGCGTGCTACGTGCTAACGGAGCAGAGCTACGCGCCGGCTTGTCGGAGCTCTCTGAAGAGGACCTCGGGGAAATCTTTGGCCGGTTCGGTGCCGTTGAAAGTGTCATCCTACCCGCAGAGCATTCTGGGAAACGTAGTAGGAGACATGCGTTCATCAGTGAGTCTAACTAGTACACTTGGTTGGAATATAGTAGTATTGCAAAATAGACATAAGTCATCCTGTCGTGTGACTCTATTATTCGATTTCTGTTTTAAATACAGCTTTGTTTGTGTTGTTGCTGTTGTTGTTGTGTTTAGGATATCAGAGTTCCGAGAGTGTGGAGGCGGTCCTTAGTTCACCTGCGGAACTCTGGGACAGGAAGTCACACACCTGTCCAGCCCTGACACCGCCACACCTACGCTCCTGGGTTACCATGACGACCTCCACCACGGACTCGCCTGGCGACCAGGACCAGGAAGTGGACCAGGAAGTGGACCAGGAAGTGGACCAGGAAGTGGACCAGGAAGTGAACCAGGAAGTGGACCAGGAAGTGGACCAGGAAGTGGCGAGAGTGATGAGGAGGCTGGACGCGCGTGTCAGGAAGCTGGTCAGGTCCCTGCCAGACCACACCCTCAGCGTCATCCTGTTGCCCGGGCTGAGAGGTCCCCATGGCAACCACCCTGGTCTCTGCTTCCTAGGGGTCAAACGGGGGTCAACGCCATGCCCCCCCCCCGAGCCTGAATAAGTCCCCTGACATCGTGTAGCCAGCGTGTTTTTACCGTAGCCGAGATTTAATTGGTTAACTCACTCGCCATCTTTTCGTCTTTTCGCCGGCGTAGTTGGCGGAGGCGGTGTTTTTGAGAGGTGGTCACGTGTGTGATCGTGAGTCAGGAGACCCCGAGATTACACCCAGCGTGGGCAGAGCGACACCGTCCGTGACACCTGTGACGTAGGCTGTTCTGTTCAGATGTTCTGGCTGTTCTCTGGAACATTACTGTTTTTAACAGTTGATCTTACTTGAAGTTTATTATGAACATGACTCTGGTGCCTTTTCTGTCTTGACTTCACATCTACCTTTTATTAAAGGGTCATCTTCAAATACTATCATGTCATTTGATTGAGTCTTTATGCACTTTATAAAGAGGGGGGGGAGTGAAGGATTATGCTCTTAGTCACTCGTTTAAAAAGGAGATTCACTTGTGAGTTCTGGTGAGTAGTAGTATACTGACATCCTAATTGTCGTAGGACCTATCTAACCGGTCGTGATTTCTTCATTGCCCTCGGTGACCACAGCTCAGGAAAGATCCCTATCACCTGTGGGGTGCCCCAAGGATCGATCCTAGGACCTCTACTCTTCAGCCTGTACATGCTGCCCCTTGGCAGTGTCATCAGGAGGCACAACATTAGCTACCATAGCTACGCAGATGATACCCAACTCTATATTTCTGTAACACCCAGTAACTACAGCTTGGTTGACTGCCTTGTCAAGTGTATTATGGATATACATGTATGGATGTCACATAATTTCCTCCAACTAAACCAGGAAGGTTGAAATGGTCATATCTCAACGTGGGAAGCTCGCAGAGACAAGGCATGACAAAACCACGCTATTTTTCTGTTTCAACTCTTGAAATAAAAAACCACTGATCAGCCACAACATATAAACCACCTGTCTGATAATGTGTAGGTCCACCCAGAGTTTAATATCATATAAACAACCAGTCTGATACTGTGTAGGTCCACCCAGAGTTTAATATCATATAAAGCACCTGTCATACTGTGTAGGTCCACCCAGAGTTTAATATCATATAAACAACCAGTCTGATACTGTGTAGGTCCACCCAGAGTTTAATATCATATAAACCACCAGTCTGATACTGTGTAGGTCCACCCAGAGTTTAATATCATATAAACCACCTGTCTGATAATGTGTAGGTCCACCCAGAGTTTAAGATCCCAACCAATATTTGGGTTGTTCTTGCAATTTCGATAGGTTACAAAAAAAATGTTGGGCTGGAATTTAAAGTGAGGGGGCAGAAATTTAAAGTGAGGGGCAATGCCCCCTCGTAGAACCGGGCCTGTGCAGAAACCCCATGTGTGTGTAGGAGGTTGTGGGTGGTTGGTGTTAGGTGGTGTTAGGAGGTGTTAGGAGGTGGTGTTAGGTGGTGTTAGGAGGTGTTAGGAGGTGGTGTTAGGTGGTGTTAGGAGGTGTTAGGAGGTGTTAGGTGGTGTTAGGTGGTGTTAGGAGGTGTTAGGAGGTGTAAGAAGGTGTTAGGTGGTGTTAGGAGGTGTTAGGAGGTTGGTGTTAGGAGGTGTTAGGAGGTGTTAGGTGGTGTTAGGTGGTGTTAGGAGGTGTTAGGTGGTGTTAGGTGGTGTTAGGAGGTGTTAGGAGGTGTTAGGTGGTGTAAGGTGGTGTTAGGTGGTGTTAGGAGGTGTTAGGTGGTGTTAGGAGGTGTTAGGAGGTGTTAGGAGGTGTTAGGTGGTGTTAGGAGGTGTTAGGTGGTGTTAGGTGGTGTTAGGAGGTGTTAGGTGGTGTTAGGAGGTGTTAGGTGGTGTTAGGTGGTGTTAGGAGGTGTTAGGTGGTGTTAGGAGGTTGGTGTTAGGTGGTGTTAGGTGGTGTTAGGAGGTGTTAGGAGGTGTTAGGAGGTGTTAAGGTTGGTGTTAGGTGGTGTTAGGAGGTGTTAGGTGGTGTTAGGTGGTGTTATGTGGTGTTAGGTGGTGTTAGGAGGTGTTAAGGGTGGTGTTAGGTGGTGTTAGGAGGTGTTAGGTGGTGTTAGGAGGTTGGTGTTAGGTGGTGTTAGGAGGTGTTAGGAGGTGTTAGGAGGTGTTAGGTGGTGTTAGGTGGTGTTAGGTGGTGTTAGGAGGTTGGTGTTAGGAGGTGTTAGGAGGTGTTAGGAGGTTGGTGTTAGGAGGTGTTAGGAGGTGTTAGGTGGTTTTAGGAGGTTGATGTTAGGAGGTGTTAGGAGGGTGGTGTTAGGTGGTGTTAGGAGGGTGGTGTTAGGAGGTGTTAAGGTTGATGTTAGGAGGTGTTAGGTGGTGTTAGGAGGTTGGTGTTAGGTGGTGTTAGGAGGTGTTAGGAGGGTGGTGTTAGGTGGTGTTAGGAGGGTGGTGTTAGGTGGTGTTAGGAGGTGTTAGGAGGTGTTAAGGTTGGTGTTAGGAGGTGTTAAGGTTGATGTTAGGAGGTGTTAGGTGGTGTTAGGAGGTGTTAAGGTTGATGTTAGGTGGTGTTAGGAGGTGTTAGGTGGTGTTAGGAGGTGTTAGGAGGTGTTAGGAGGGTGGTGTTAGGTGGTGTTAGGAGGTGTTAGGTTGTGTTAGGAGGTGTTAGGTGGTGTTAGGTGGTGTTAGGAGGTGTTAGGTGGTGTTAGGTGGTGTTAGGAGAAGTTAGGAGGTGTTAGGGTTGATGTTAGGAGGTGTTAGGAGGTGTTAAGGTTGATGTTAGGTGGTGTTAGGAGGTGTTAGGTGGTGTTAGGAGGGTGATGTTAGGAGGTGGTAGGAGGTGTTAGGTGGTGTTAGGAGGGTGATGTTAGGTGGTGGTAGGAGGTGTTAGGAGGTGTTAAGGTGGTGTTAGGAGGTGGTAGGAGGTGTTAGGTGGTTAATGTTAGGAGGGTGGTGTTAGGAGGTGTTAGGTAGGAGGTGTTGCAGCGGAGACGAGCTGAGCTGCACCATCCATCCAGACCCGGAAGTGTTTCCATGGTGCAGGTTAAAAGCAGCGCCGCTCGCAGTTCCAGCTGATTCTGCAGGATGGAGGTGACACGGAAAAGTAAGTCCCTGTTTGCTCCTAACCTCACCCTCCCGATGTCAAAGCACACATGGGGGGAGAGTTCATTATCTGAACATATAAGGTGTTCTTTCCACGTACTGAACATCGTGCTATTACTATATTCATTCATGCAGTAATGGATAGCTAAGCCAACCGCTAGCCAGCTAGCTAACGATAGCAGCAGCTAAAACATGCATGTTTGTCGAATTATTTTCTCATTTTACGTTATTTTGTAATTGATTAAATGTGTACATTCCTGACTCCAGAGTTGCCTCTGATAAATGTAGTCTAAATAATGTGCGAACATTGACTTTGTGTGTTTCCAGGGGTTAGCCAGTGCTAGCATTCCAGGGTGTAGACGGAGCCCCGCTCACGGTTGTTGTGTGTTTCCAGGGGTTAGCCAGTGCTAGCATTCCAGGGTGTAGACGGAGCCCCGTGCATCTCTCCTCGTGTATAAATGTTTGATCAGTCCGTGTCTCTTACAGATTTTAAAGACAGTTTAAGCACCGTTTACAGTGCGATAGAAGAAGCGGATTTTCTTGCCATAGACGGGGAGTTTTCAGGTAAGCTTGTGTCTTGTCTGTCATGGGTTGGGATTTGAAACAAGATTCAAGATTAGCTATAGTTTATACATACTAGGAATTTGACTAGTGTTAATCAATCAATCAATCAAAGCTTTGTGTTAAGGCACACAGGACAGGGTGCAAGACCTGACAGTGCGAATGCAACACAAAGAACAGTGCAAATACAAAATACAGCATAACCAATACAGCTGTATTTATTTAACTTATTTTAATCGAGACGTTCATATGTCTACCCGACTTTCCTCCATCTTTAGGAATAAGCGATGGCCCTAACGTCAGCGCGCTCACTAACGGTCTGGACACGCCAGAGGAGCGCTACACCAAGCTGAAGAAGGTGGGACAGGATGAGGGGGGACAGGATGATGGGGACAGGATGATGGGGACAGGGTGTCTGTTACAGCCCGACTCTGTGACCCCGAGTTTGACACGTTCCCCCCATAACCTCCTCTTTCTCTCCCTCTCTCTCTCTCTCTCCTCGCGCTCTCTCTCTCCAAAACAGCATTCTATGGACTTCCTGCTGTTCCAGTTTGGACTGTGTACGTTCAAGTATGACCAGGCAGAGTCCAAGTGAGTGTCTCTCTCTCTCTCTCTCTCTCTCTCTCTCTCTCTCTCTCTCTCACGCCTGTCTCTGCTCTTGCCTCCACACAGGTACCTCATGAAGACTTTCAACTTCTACATATTCCCTAAGCCCTTCAACAGAACATCTCCTGACATCAAGTTTATCTGCCAAGTAAGTCACCATGGCATGACATGTCTGAAGGCTGATTGTTGTGGTGATGAAGATGATGATGGTTGTTGTGGTGATGAAGATGATGGCTGTAGTGATGATGATGGTTGTTGTGGTGATGATGATGGCTGTAGTGATGATGATGATGGTTGTTGTGGTGGTGATGTCTGTGGTGATGATGAAGATGATTGTTGTGGTGATGATGATGATGGTTGTGGTGATGACGATGGTGCTTCATCCTTTCAGAGCTCCAGCATAGACTTCCTGGCGAGTCAGGGGTTTGACTTCAACAAGGTCTTCCGTCATGGTGAGAGCTCCTCACTCACTCACTCACTCACTCACTCACTCACTGACTCACTCACTCACTCACTCACTCACTCACTCGGGGACCATGCACTGCTGTGTGAGCCTGAATGTTAACATTCGGGGGTGACTGTGGCTCAGGAGGTAGAACGGGTCGTCCAATAATTGTAGGGTCGGCGGTTCGAATCCCGTTTTTTTTTCACTTCCTGTTCACATGTTGAAGTGTCCTTGAGCAAAACACTGAACCCCAAGTTCTTTCCAGTGAGCAGGCTAGAACCTTGCATGGCAGCTGCCGCCATGTGTAGGAGTAGATATAGGTGTGTGAATGGATGAATGAACGGCCATTGTAGAGCGCTTTGGATAAAAGCGCTATATAAGTGCAGACCATTCACCATTTCCATTGCACTACAGGCTAAGCTGCCCAACCTTAACCCTTGACCCTGACACGGCCCGTTGCCATAGGGATCCCTTACCTGAACCAAGAGGAGGAGTCACAGCTGAGGGAGCAGTGCGAGGAGAGGCGGGGCCAGTCCAACGGGGCCACGCCCTCCTACATCTCGCCTTCCTCCAAAGGCCCCGCCCACATCCCAGAGGAGCACAAAGACTTCATCAACCGTGTAGTGTGAGTAACATAGCAACCCTGCCTGGAGCTGGCTTCCCATTGGCTGGGCCGTACAGACTCCAAACATGGATGTTCTATATACATATGGATATGTTGATATATCACCCATGTTGATATACATCAAACATTACACATATGACGTATCTCTCTCTCTCTCTCTCTCTCTCTCTCTCTCTCTCTCTCTCTCTTTTCTCTCTGCCCGTCTGCAGGGCGAAGGTGGAGGCGCTGCTCAGCAACTCGGACAAGACCGTGGACCTGGAGCCCTGCACCGGGTAAACCCATCTCTCTCCCTCCTCCTCCTCTCTCTCTCTCTCTCTTTTTCTCTCTCTCTCCCTCCTCCTCCTCTCTCTCTCTCTCTTCCTCTCCCTCCTCCTCCTCTCTCTCTCTCTCTCCCTCCTC
>NC_140264.1:5701540-5706540 GCF_949987555.1 Borostomias antarcticus | reverse complement strand
GCACCGCAGTGCAAGCGCTGCTACAAAGTGTGCCTCGCTAAAGGAGGCAACACTTCGAACTTATCGAAACATTTGAAGGACAACCACGCGGACTTGTTCCGCGACTTCAATAAAGAAAGACAGGTGATAACTTTGTTCACCAGTTCACTGCACTGTCATGTCAATGAAAGAAGTACAGAGCCTCTCCCAGCCCCGTAGTAAACCTAATGCAGCCTACATACAGAGTTAAAACATGTCCATGGTTAATCAATGCAATTTTAAAAAAAATACAAAAATTCTTAAAATATTTAAATAAATTCCACAGACTAGAATATAACTTTAATATATTTTTATGTATTTTAATATTATTTAATGTTTCATATATATTATAAAGCATTAAGGCAATTAATTATATGAAACAATTATTATTATATTGAAACACACTTTTGTAAAACATTCCATTAGCCTACAATATCTAATCCTATCCTACAGGACTGTCTCAGAAAATTAGAATATTGTGATAAAGTTCTTTATTTTCTGTAATGCAATTTAAAAAAAACAAAAATGTCATATATTCTGGATTCATTACAAATCAACTGAAATATTGCAAGCCTTTTATTATTTTAATATTGCTGATTATAGCTTACAGTTTAAGATTAAGATTCCCAGAATATTCTAATTTTCTGAGATAGGATATTTGAGTTTTCTTAAGCTGTAAGCCATGATCAGCAATATTAAAATAATAAAAGGCTTGCAATATTTCAGTTGATTTGTAATGAATCCAGAATGTATGACATTTTTGTTTTTGTAATTGCATTACAGAAAATCACAATATTCTAATTTTCTGAGACAGTCCTGTAGATGATAGAATGAGCCTCAATTTATTTTTCTATTCCATTTAATGTCTTTCTTTTCCGTTTAATGTGGCCTATAGTTTCAAAACACAAACCTTTTGAACAATGAAACAAGTAAAATGAAGCAATGGCATACAAATTAAAATGACCATGTTAATTAAAATACTGTACCCCCTCCCTCCCCCAATTACAGAAGTCTAGTGCTGCCGGCTCAGAGAGGGTGACACCACCCACTCAGAAGCAACCTACTCTCCAAGATGTCTTTCAACAGCATATTAAGTACCCAAAGGACAGCAAAGATGCTAAAAGGCTCAACAGGGCAGTTGCAGAGTATATCTGTATGGATCAAGTGCCAATATATTCAGTAGAGAAAGCTGGGTTCAGAAACCTTGTACATAATTTGGACAAAAAGTATGACCTCCCGTCAAGGAATTTTTTCATGTATAATGAAATTCCCAAGATATATGACGAGACAAGGTCTATGATCAGTGCACAGCTAGCAGCAAAGCCTTTCTTTGCCTGCACTACAGACCTCTGGACGAGCAGAACTGCAAGTGCATACATGGCTGTAACACTCCAGTATATTACAGAAGCCTGGAAAATGGAGTCCTGGTGCCTAGGATGCTCTGCATTGCAGTCTGACCACACAGCTGAAAGTCTGAAGGAAGCCCTGGAAGATATTGTAACAGAGTCATGGGGGTTGGATATGACCAAAATGTCTGGTATCACAACAGATAATGCTTCTAATAACCGCAAGGCGTTTGCTGACTTCAGCTGGATACCCTGCTTTGGCCACAACCTGGATTTGGCTGTCAAGAAAGCCATAGCGACAGATCGCGTGGCTAGCTCTCTGTCCCGACTCCGGAAGACCATCTCTGCCTTCTCCAGGTCCAATAAGATGACAAGAATGCTGAAAGAGAAACAGGCCTCTTTAAAGCTACCACAGCATAAACTAATTCATGATGAGCCCACCCGCTGGGGTTCCACCTATGACATGGTGGAACGATTCTGTGAGCAGCAACAAGCCGTCTCTGCAGTTCTGGCGGATGATAGAAAGAAGTGGCACCTGATGCCCAAAGACTCAGACATGACAACTCTGGAAACGGTAAGGGATGTCTTGGCTCCACTCAGTGAATTCACAGATGCCCTAAGTGGAGAGAAAGAAGCAACTCTCTCATCAGTCCTGCCACTCATATGGAAGATAAGAGCCTGCCTGGAAGATGAGGAAGGTGACAGTCCACTGACGCGGGAAATGAAGCACAATAGTAAAGAAGACTTTGAAAAGAGATATGATGAGTACAATCTGAAGATGACACTAAACATCGCCACATTCCTAGATCCAAGATTTAAAAATATGTTTGTTACTATGGAAGAAGAAGTTAAGAGAGAACTTCTCCTAAAAGTTGACACAGTTCATCTTCCTAGGGAGCCCAGCCAGAAACAAGACGAGTCAGTGGATGACGCAGCAGGAGCATCTACATCAAAGAAGAAGAGAAGTGACCTAAAGAGTTTGCTCTGCAGTATCACCTCAGAAAAGAAGGGGGCAGATACTAGACAGGATTCTGCCACACCCATGACAACACCCAGTGATAAACTAGAAGGAGAGATGACTGATTATAGACAATTAAGAGAAATCAGCCCTGCAGAGGACCCCCTGGTATGGTGGAAGCAACACCAGGTAGAGCTGCCCATCTTAGCTCAGTTTGCAAGACAGTATCTGTGTATTCCAGCATCAAGCTGTGCATCTGAACGTGTCTTCAGCACATCTGGGAATATCTGCAGTCCAAGGCGTTCTAGACTGACCGAGGAAAATGTAGACATTCTTGTTTTCTTGGCTAGGAACCTGAAAAAAGAAAAACAGTGATAGCCCGCCAGCCACCCTAGGAGGAGTTTTTGCTGCTACAGTATTTTATTTTACATGGTGACTTTAATTTGAATGGCATTGCTTTATTTTACTTGTTCTCACTGTTTTAAAGGTTTGAAAATTTTAATATCCCATGCCAATTATTTATTTTATTCATCGTTGTTATTGTTCCCAAAGTCTGGTTTAAAATAAAGGAAAATGTTGACATTTGAGAGTGTTCCACCTTTTTACAAAAAGTATCGAAAAGTATCGAAAAGTATCGAAATACATATTGGTATCGGTATCGAAACAGAAATTTGGTATCGTGACAACCCTAACACACACACACTGAATCCTGCTTCATATCTTTGGCCTTTTTCTCTCTTTCTTCGATGACCTAGGCACGTTCCTGACCCCCCCTAAAGCCCACATCTCCGCTCGCTCAAAACTCATCGAGCCCTTCTTCAACAAGTAAGCCTCTCCCTCCTCCTCCTCTCCCTCTCCCTCCTCCTCTCTCCCCTCCTCCTCCTCCTCCCTCTCCTGCTCCACCTAACCTAGATTCTAGTGCTGGTCAGAATAGGAGCTTTCACACGGCCAAACTAGGGATGTTTGGGGGTAACTCCTGTGTTCACACCAGGGGGGCCAGGCTCTATGGGCGGGTTCACGGAAAATACCCCCAAAAAGACCCCGCTCGCGATGTGGTACTCTTGCCAGGGGAACCCTACTTTGTGGGTGGGGCGGCAGCTGAATATGACCTCTGAACTCATCTCTCTCTCTCTCTCTTGCAGACTATTTCTAATGAGAATCATAGATATCCCCTACCTCAACATCAGCGGACCAGACTGTGAGCTCAACACACACACACACACACACGCATACACATACACAAAAAGGAAAACAAGTGTTTGATGTGATAAGCGAACCTGACACATTCCTATCAACTTATTGTTGACATGGCAAATAAATTATTGAATTGAACACACACACACACACACAGCTGGCCTAACAGGGAAGTGTATTGGTTGATGGCTTCATCCCCGCTCCTCTCCTCAGTGCAACCCAAGAGAGACCACGTTCTCTACGTCACCTTCCCCAAGGAGTGGAAGACCAGCGACCTCTACCAGCTCTTCAGTGCCTTCGGTACTACTTCTACTCTCACACACACACACACAGACACAGACAGACATAGCTGGTAGTCTGTTGGGTTTCCCTCTAACTAACTTCTCCCTCCTCCCGGTGTTGCCTAGGTAACATCCAGGTGTCGTGGATCGATGACGTGTCGGCCTTCGTCTCTCTGAGCCAGACGGACCAGGTCCAGATCGGTGAGCTACAACTCGTGTGTGTCTCTATCACTCTATCTTGGTCCAGGTCCAGATAGCCAAGCTCTCTCTCTCTCTCTCTCTCTCTCTCTCTCTCTCTACAGATAGGTGAGCTCCTCTCTCTCCTCTATCTATCCACTCACCTCTATCTCTACTGTCTATCCACTCTATCCATCACTCTCTCTCTCTCCTCTCTACCTCTCCATCTCTCTTCTCCTGTCTCACCAGCGTGTCGTTCCTCCCTTCCAGCCATGAACACCAGCCGCTACGCGGAGAGCTACCGCATCCAGACGTACGCCGAGTACCTGCAGGGCCGGCAGCAGCAGCGCCGGGAGGTCCGTGGGCCGGAGCCGGCCCCCCAGTCCTGGGGGGAGGAGGGCTGGGTCAAGCACCCCTACACCTCCCCCTCCTCCAGCTCCGGGGCCGCCCCCTACAGGTAGGCCCAGAGACGAAGACTTCACCGTCCAGACGTCCGCTCTGGCACGTCCGCACCAGACTCCGGTTCTGTCGGCGCGCGCATCTAGCACTCGCGTTCCTAGCGCTCCTAGCGCTCGCGTCCCTAGCGCTCGCGTTCCTAGCGCTCGCGTTCCTAGCGTTCCTAGCGCTCGCGTTCCTAGCGTCCCTAGCACTCGCATTCCTAGCGCTCGCGTTCCTAGCGTTCCTAGCGCTCGCGTTCCTAGCGTCCCTAGCACTCGCATTCCTAGCGCTCGCGTTCCTAGCGCTCGCGTTCCTAGCGCTCGCGTTCCTAGCGCTCGCGTTCCTAGTGTTCCTAATGTTAGCTTGTTGGGGGCTAGTAACGCTAGCTAGCTAGCCAGTCTAGCTAGACCAGGCTCCCAACTAACGTTTGTTTTGGCATGACAGCACTGGAAACACGCAGATTTATGATTATGTGCGTCTCTCTCTAACGTGTTTGACTCTGTGCTTGTCTAACGTGTGTCTCTCTCTCTCTCTCTCTCTCTCTCTCTCTCTCTCTCTCTCTCTCTCTCCCCCCTCCCTCCCTCCAGG
>NC_140264.1:5614040-5699040 GCF_949987555.1 Borostomias antarcticus | reverse complement strand
CTTTATTTTCAATGTCTTATTTTGTTGTTTTTCTAACTTCCTTGTGTCAAAACAATATTACAATGCAGAATGTGTCAATGTTACGAATACAGTACGTACGCGTTTTTGTATAAGGGGAAAAATGTAAAATATTTCCTCACAAGGAGGAAAAAATAAAAATGTTTCTAAGTAACTCCTGTTCTTGACTCCTTTTTACTCTGGAAATCCTGAACTAGAAATGGTGTTCGGTGAGAACAAACCTCCAAATTGGTATCGCTCCACCTCCCTCACAAGCTCCGGCTCCTTCCCCCCCAGCGAGGTCACGTTCCATGTCCCCAGAGCCAGCCTTTGGGGTCCGGGTCCGGTCCGTCGGACTAATTTGGGTCCATGTCTTTTGTATGGAGTGTTGTAGTGTATTGGCTACCACACTTGCGTGGACGATAAACCTACCAATGTTAATCACATATTCGGATTCCCTTTGGACAGAAAGTGTTAGCCTACTACTAACTAGAGTATGCGTATTTTACATGTACTGTATGTTAAATAGGAAAAAGTACAATTGTCTTTGCGTGACCTTTATTTTGAAATTCCTTGTAAGAACGCTACCGGACATGACGTTCGTGAGGCTCACGCTCACTGCTGTAGCTAGCGTAGTGCACATTAGGCCTTCCCTCATTTTAAACTGTAAAAATGTCCAAACTACAGCGCTTCGTCGATTTTGTGAACCAGCGTTTATCAGCGGCAGCTGTGGAGATATGTGGGCAGTATGAAGAAACGCTTTCAGAGTGCCAAGAAGAAATCTGTCGATCCAAGGAGAAAATCGCGCAACTTCAAAGAATGATGGACAATCAACCCGAGATCAAGCTACAGAGAACAGGTTCTATATTTATACTCATCTACTGTGGTCAAGAGTCACTGTTTCATGTTCTGAATTCAGTTTTCCCATATTCTCTATAACTAAGCTAGTCCTAGTTGGTACGTATCTGTTGTCTAGTGCTAGCTAGGCTAGGATAGTCTAGTTCCTCCTGGAGCCTCCATTTTGAATTGGATGCGGCTGCTCTGTTCACGAGTTCATTAGAACCATGGATGTATTAATAGATTAGAACCATGGATGTATTAATAGATTAGAACCATGGATGTATTAATAGATTAGAACCATGGATGTATTAATAGATTAGAACCATGGATGTATTAATAGATTAGAACCATGGATGTATTAATAGATTAGAACCATGACCATGGATGTATTAATAGATTAGAACCATGGATGTATTAATAGATTAGAACCATGGATGTATTAATTGATTAGAACCATGGATGTATTAATAGATTAGAACCATGGATGTATTAATAGATTAGAACCATGGATGTATTAATAGATTAGAACCAAGGGTCCAGGCTGCGATTTACTTCCTGAAACATTTTGATCAGCGCCATCTTGCCGAATCGAATTAAAGGAGTAGTAAAGGGGAAATCATGTTTAGCCTGTTTTAAGGTTACTTATGATCATATACAATGGTTCAGATCAAAAAGTTGACAAAACTAGCACTTTTGAGAAAGTTGATAATTGCTCTACCACCGTTTGGGTCATACAATGGATGTGGGTGGGCACCTTGAAAAAATCATTCAAAAACATGTTAAAATCTCGATTTCAAAGACAAGAAGCTCGAAGCTTGAATGATTTTTCAAGGTGCCCACCCACATATGTATGACCAAAACGATGGTAGGGCAATTATCAGACTTTCTCAAAAGTGCTAGTTTTGTCAACTTTTTGATCTGAACCATTGTATATGATCATAAGTAACTCACACACTAAGAGGGCTGTAGAATTCATTTAGGTTCTACTCACAAATAGATTAAGCAAAAAATTGAATTAGCAAAAATTGTATTAGAAATGTTTGCCTGCATGTTTGCTTATGACAAAGCAAAATATTTATATTTATGTCTGTTTATGACAAGGTAAATACAGTTGGTATAAATAACATCCAAATTCCCGTTAATTCCTGTTAATTCCCATAAATTCCCGTTAATTCCCATGGAAAGTTTCCAACTTTGAATATTCCGGGAATTTTGCAACCCTCGTACTTGTCAATTGTTTGTTTGTTTAAATATTCATTATTATTCTAATTTTACCCCCTCAATATTGCATTATAGTGTGTATTGCAGCAAGGTGTTCATTGCACCGAATCTGCTGATATAATTTGCCGTGTAAGATTAGGTAAACATGAGGTAATAATGAAGCAGGCTTTATCCTAATATTTATCTTCTATTTTCCCCAGATGTCCAGCAGCTCTCTCTCCCAGAGCCCCCACAGATTAAAGGGGAACAGGAGCTGTGGTCCAGTCAGGGGGGAGAGCAGCTTCAACTCCCACCTCTCTACCAAAGTCCAACTGTGGAGAACAATGAAAGAGACTCTTTATCCTCCAACACAACTGAAGAACAAATCAAAATAGAGTCTGATAAAGAGGACTATGGAGCACCAGAACCTGCCAGTGATGCTCAGCCCACTTCTGTAAGTCCAGACTGTCCTACAGCTCAGAGTTCAGAAGAGGAGGAGAGAGGAGGGCTGCTTCCTCAACTCACGACCCGCTGCCTCAGCCTTCAGTCTACCAGAGTTCTGAAATCACCTAGTAAATCAAGCCTCAGGACCAAGACCACCCCCAGTCCCTGGACCAGGCCTATTACCAGTTCCTGCTCTGGAAGTGAGAGTGAAGATGTTTCTTCTGGGGAGGTTGAGGGCAAGACAGCAGAGAAACCATATCAGTGTGGAGAATGTGACAAAGCTTTTAGTCGCCTGAGTAGTTTAGTTCAACATGGAAGAATCCACACAGGAGAGAAGCCATATCAGTGTGGGGAATGTGACAAAGCATTTAGTCGCCTGAGTAGTTTAGTTCAACATAGAAGAATCCACACAGGAGAGAAACCATATCAGTGTGAGGAATGTGACAAGGCTTTTAGTGATAAAGGTGCTTTAGTTAAACATCGAAGAATCCACACAGGAGAGAAACCATATCAGTGTGAGGAATGTGACAAAGCCTTTGGACAAAAGAGTAATTTACGTCAACATAAAAAAATCCACACAGGAGAGAAACCATATCAGTGCCAGGAATGTAACAGGGCTTTTCGTAAAAAGGGTGCATTAATTCTACATAGAAGAATCCACACAGGAGAGAAACCATATCAGTGTGAGGAATGTGACAAAGCTTTTAGTCAAAGGAGTAGTTTAGTTACACATAGAAGAATCCACACAGGAGAGAAACCATATCAGTGCCAGGAATGTAACAGGGCTTTTAGTAAAACGTGTACATTACTTCAACATAGAAGAATCCACACAGGAGAGAAACCATATCAGTGTGAGGAATGTGACAAAGCTTTTAGTAACCTGAGTACTTTAGTTCACCATCGAAGAACCCACACAGGAGAGAAGCCATATCAGTGTTTGGAATGTGACAAAGCCTTTAGTCAAAAGAGTCATTTACTTCAACATGAAAAAAATCCACACAGGAGAGAAACCATATCAGTGCCATGAATGTAACAGGGCTTTTCGTAAAAAGGGTGCATTAATTCTACATAGAAGAATCCACACAGGAGAGAAACCATATCAGTGTGAGGAATGTGACAGGGCTTTTCGTAAAAAGGGTGCATTAATTCTACATAGAAGAATCCACACAGGAGAGAAGCCATATCAGTGTTTGGAATGTGACAAAGCCTTTAGTCAAGAGTCATTTACTTCAACATAAAAAAATCCACACAGGAGAGAAACCATATCAGTGCCAGGAATGTAACAGGGCTTTTCGTAAAAAGGGTGCATTAATTCTACATAGAAGAATTCACACAGGAGAGAAACCATATCAGTGCCAGGAATGTAACAGGGCTTTTCGTAAAAGGTATGCATTCATTCAACATAGAAGAATCCACACAGGAGAGAAACCATATCAGTGTGAGGAATGTGACAAAGCTTTTAGTAACCGGAGTTATTTAGTTATCCATGAAAGAACCCACACAGGAGATAAAACATTTCAATGTACAGAATGTGACAAAGCGTATGGTCAAAGTAGTAGTTTACTTAGACATAGAAGAATCCACACAGAAGAGAAACCATAGCACTGTGACAATGCTTTTAGTCAAAATAGTATGTTACCTGTATGTCTGGGGGTGTCTGTATGTTACCAATAAATTCCACTATGACATGGCAGTAAGAGACTTGTGCAGTTTTGTAAACAAATGAATGGCTAAACTACTCCCACCACTCCTTCACTTCCCACGCATGGCAAAAGTAGCATGACAAGCTTGGTCAAAAGAAGTGTAGCCTAATCTATGAATGTATTACATTACAGAAGAACAGTTGTGTTCGGGAGAATTTGTGGCTAGGTCAAAAATGTACAATCATGAATGTGTTACATTACTACTAAAATATTGTAGTGACAGGGCTTTCAAGTGGCATCGTGGTGCAGCAGGTCTGCAGGGGGAAGTCCAGAGCAGACTGCACCATTCATGTGGAAACATAATTAAATTAAATACTTGGGATTCATAGTCATAGCCTCAATATTGCGGAACATAAAGAGATGATCTTCTTTGCCAATGACTGTGGGGGAGGGCTGAGGTGCTGAAGATGAATATTCTGCCAAGATTCTCATTCATCACGTGAGCCTTACCCATGCACTTTCCATCAATCTGGTCAATCTTCGTTCACCTTTTTGTAGTGTAACAAGAAACCTAAAATAGCCTAACGCCATGTTCACACAGGCTTTCCGCAGCGTAGCGCAGGAGCGAAGAGTTCACGCGCGCACAGGAGCGTTGCTGTTCACACCAGAAGCGCATTTCTCCGCTCGTCAGAGATTCTGAACTGAACTTGTGTTGCGACTTGTTGACAGTGGGTAGAAATAGAATATACCTGTCTCTCCAATGGCCTTCGCAATGACATCACAAAGCTTTTTTCGTTGGTGTCTTTGTAGAGCATGTGCTGTCACTAATGTAGTTGGGGTTCGTCTGTCTCTCATGTGTTTGGTCACCTCAACCCCGCCCCCAGCTCCTCTCTCCCTCTCTCGCTCATTTAAATTCAAAGGTGCTTTATTGGCTTTGAAAGCTTACAGGCTACATTGTCAAAGCAAGTGTGAATCCTAAACAACTAATACATAGGCTAGTATATAATTAAAGATATAGGCTACCAAAATCAAATCTTTACTTGGAAATCAGTTACTTACTTTACGTGGAAATCAGTCTGAAAGCCTAGGCCTATTCCAAATTGCCAACTTCTTGAGAAATGACAAATATATGTTTGTGTCTACATTTTATACATAGACGGATCATGAAAAAATGGGGCTCTGGGCCTGGACGTGTAGAGGGGCCCCCCTCCCTACCACCTCCCCCCACCCCCCTATAGCCTCCCCCTCCCTACCACCCCCCCCCCCACCCCCCTATAGCCTCCCCCTCCCTACCACCTCCCCCCACCCCCCTATAGCCTCCCCCTCCCTACCACCTCCCCTCCTCACCCCCCTATAGCCTCCCCCTCCCTACCACCTCCCCTCCTCACCCCCCTATAGCCTCCCTTCCCTACCACCTCCCCCCACCCCCCTATAGCCTCCCCCTCCCTACCACCTCCCCCCACCCCCCTATAGCCTCCCCCTCCCTACCACCTCCCCCCACCCCCCTATAGCCTCCACCTCCCTACCACCTCCCCCCACCCCCCTATAGCCTCCACCTCCCTACCCCCCCCACCCCCCTATAGCCTCCCCCTCCCTACCACCTCCCCCCACCCCCCTATAGCCTCCCCCTCCCTACCACCTCCCCCCACCCCCCTATAGCCTCCCCCTCCCTACCACCTCCCCCCACCCCCCTATAGCCTCCACCTCCCTACCCCCCCCCCCCCACCCACCTATAGCCTCCCCCTCCCTACCACCTCCCCCCACCCCCCTATAGCCTCCCCCTCCCTACCACCTCCCCTCACCCCCCTATAGCCTCCGCCTCCCTACCACCACCCCCCACCCCCCTATAGCCTCCCCCTCCCTACCACCTCCCCCCACCCCCCTATAGCCTCCCCCTCCCTACCACCTCCCCTCCTCACCCCCCTATAGCCTCCCCCTCCCTACCACCCCCCCACCCCCCTATAGCCTCCCCCTCCCTACCCCCCCCCCCCCCACCCCCCTATAGCCTCCGCCGCAACACTGTTGTTCTCAGTTTGTTTTCTTTAAAAAACTGGAAATGTGAGGAACTTTTGCCTCTTTTTCTTTTCAAATCTTTATTGAAAATGTAGAAAAGCCTAATTTGGGTCCATGACTTTTGTATGGAGTGTTGTAGTGTATTGGCTACCACACTTGCGTGGACGATAAACCTACCAATGTTAATCACATATTCGGATTCCCTTTGGACTGAAAGTGTTAGTCTACTACTAGAGTATGCATATTTTACATGTACTGTATGTTAAATAGGAAAAAGTACAATTGTCTTTGCGTGACCTTTATTTTGAAATTCCTTGTAAGAACGCTACCGGACATGACGTTCGTGAGGCTCACGCTCACTGCTGTAGCTAGCGTAGTGCACATTAGGCCTTCCCTCATTTTAAACTGTAAAAATGTCCAAACTACAGCGCTTCGTCGATTTTGTGAACCAGCGTTTATCAGCGGCAGCTGTGGAGATATGTGGGCAGTATGAAGAAACGCTTTCAGAGTGCCAAGAAGAAATCTGTCGATCCAAGGAGAAAATCGCGCAACTGCAAAGAATGATGGACAATCAACCCGAGATCAAGCTACAGAGAATAGGTTCTATATTTATACTCATCTACTGTGGTCAAGAGTCACTGTTTCATGTTCTGAATTCAGTTTTCCCATATTCTCTATAACTAAGCTAGCAGTCCTGGTTTGTAGTTTGTAGGCTACTTCTGTTGGCTAGTGCTAGCTAGGCTAGGATAGGCTAGTTCCTCCTGGAGCCTCCATATTGAATTGGATGCGGCTGCTCTGTTCACGAGTTCATTAGAACCATGGATGTATTAATAGATTAGAACCATGGATGTATTAATAGATTAGAACCATGGATGTATTAATAGATTAGAACCATGGATGTATTAATAGATTAGAACCATGGATGTATTAATAGATTAGAACCATGGATGTATTAATAGATTAGAACCATGGATGTATTAATAGATTAGAACCATGGATGTATATTAATAGATTAGAACCATGGATGTATTAATAGATTAGAACCATGGATGTATTAATAGATTAGAACCATGGATGTATTAATAGATTAGAACCATGGATGTATTAATAGATTAGAACCATGGATGTATATTAATAGATTAGAACCATGGATGTATTAATAGATTAGAACCATGGATGTATTAATAGATTAGAACCATGGATGTATTAATAGATTAGAACCAAGGGTCCAGGCTGCGATTTACTTCCTGAAACATTTTGATCAGCGCCATCTTGCCGAATCGAATTAAAGGAGTAGTAAAAGGGAAAATCATGTTTAGCCCTGTTTTAAGGTTACTTATGATCATATACAATGGTTCAGATCAAAACGTTGTCAAAACTAGCACTTTTGAGAAAGTTGATAATTGCTCTACCACCGTTTGGGTCATACAATGGATGTGGGTGGGCACCTTGAAAAATCATTCAAAAACATGTTAAAATCTCGATTTCAAAGACAAGAAGCTCGAAGCTTGAATGATTTTTCAAGGTGCCCACCCACATATGTATGACCAAAACGATGGTAGAGCAATTATCAGACTTTCTCAAAAGTGCTAGTTTTGTCAACTTTTTGATCTGAACCATTGTATATGATCATAAGTAACTCACACACTAAGAGGGCTGTAGAATTCATTTAGGTTCTACTCACAAATAGATTAAGCAAAAAATTGAATTAGCAAAAATTGTATTAGAAATGTTTGCCTGCATGTTTGCTTATGACAAAGCAAAATATTTATATTTATGTCTGTTTATGACAAGGTAAATACAGTTGGTATAAATAACATCCAAATTTCCATTAATTCCTGTTAATTCCCATAAATTCCCGTTAATTCCCATGGAAAGTTTCCAACTTTGAATATTCCGGGAATTTTGCAACCCTCGTACTTGTCAATTGTTTGTTTGTTTAAATATTCATTATTATTCTAATTTTACCCCCTCAATATTGCATTATAGTGTGTATTGCAGCAAGGTTTTCATTGCACCGAATCTGCTGATATAATTTGCCGTGTAAGATTAGGTAAACATGAGGTAATAATGAAGCAGGCTTTATCCTAATATTTATCTTCTATTTTCCCCAGATGTCCAGCAGCTCTCTCTCCCAGAGCCCTCACAGATTAAAGAGGAACAGGAGCTGTGGTCCAGTCAGGGGGGAGAGCAGCTTCAACTCCCACCTCTCTACCAAAGTCCAACTGTGGAGAACAATGAAAGAGACTCTTTATCCTCCAACACAACTGAAGAACAAATCAAAATAGAGTCTGATAAAGAGGACTATGGAGCACCAGAACCTGCCAGTGATGCTCAGCCCACTTCAGTGACTCCAGACTGTCCTACAGCTCAGAGTTCAGAAGAGGAGGAGAGAGGAGGGCTGCTTCCTCAACTCACGACCCGCTGCCTCAGGCGTCAGTCTACCAGAGGTCTGAAATCACCTAGTAAATCAAGCCTCAGGACCAAGACCACCCCCAGTCCCTGGACCAGGCCTATTACCAGTTCCTGCTATGGAAGTGAGAGTGAAGATGTTTCTTCTGGGGAGGCTGAGGACAAGACAGCAGATAAACCATATCAGTGTGAGGAATGTGGCAAAGCTTTTAAGGAACGGGGTAATTTAGTTAAACATCGAAGAATCCACACAGGAGAGAAACCATATCAGTGTGAGGAATGTGACAAGGCTTTTTGTCAAAAAAGTGATTTAGTTAAACATCGAAGAATCCACACAGGAGAGAAGCCATATCAATGTGGGGAATGTGACAAAGCTTTTACTGACCTGAGTAGTTTACTTAAACATAGAAGAATCCACAAAGGAAAAAAACCATATCAGTGCCAGGAATGTAGTAGTGCTTTTCGTCATAAGGGTGGATTACTTGAACATAGAAGAATCCACACAGGAGAGAAACCATATCAGTGTGAGGAATGTGACAAAGCTTTTAGTCAAAGGAGTAGTTTAGTCAAGCATAGAAGAATCCACACAGGAGAGAAACCATATCAGTGCCAGGAATGTAACAGGGCTTTTAGTAACATGTGTACATTACTTCAACATAGAAGAATCCACACAGGAGAGAAACCATATCAGTGTGAGGAATGTGACAAAGCTTTTCGTCACCTGAGTAGTTTAGTTCCACATAGAAGAACCCACACAGGAGAGAAGCCATATCAGTGTTTGGAATGTGACAAAGCCTTTGGTCAAAAGATTCATTTACTTCAACATAAAAAAATCCACACAGGAGAGAAACCATATCAGTGCCAGGAATGTAACAGGGCTTTTCGTAAAAAGGATGCATTCATTCTACATAGAAGAATCCACACAGGAGAGAAACCATATCAGTGTGAGGAATGTGACAAAGCTTTTAGTAACCGGAGTTATTTAGTTACCCATGAAAGAACCCACACAGGAGATAAACCATTTCAATGTACAGAATGTGACAAAGCGTATGGTCTAAGTAGTAGTTTACTTAGACATAGAAGAATCCACACAGAAGAGAAACCATAGCACTGTGACAATGCTTTTAGTCAAAATAGTATGTTACCTGTATGTCTGGGGGTGTCTGTATGTTACCAATAAATTCCACTATGACATGGCAGTAAGAGACTTGTGCAGTTTTGTAAACAAATGAATGGTTAAACTACTCCCACCACTCCTTCACTTCCCACGCATGGCAAAAGTAGCATGACAAGCTTGGTCAAAAGAAGTGTAGCCTAATCTATGAATGTATTACATTACAGAAGAACAGTTGTGTTCGGGAGAATTTGTGGCTAGGTCAAAAATGTACAATCATGAATGTGTTACATTACTACTAAAATATTGTAGTGACAGGGCTTTCAAGTGGCATCGTGGCCCAGCAGGTCTGCAGGGGGAAGTCCAGAGCAGACTGCACCATTCATGTGGAAACATAATGAAATAAAATACTTGGGATTCATAGTCATAGCCTCAATATTGCGGAACATAAAGAGATGATCTTCTTTGCCAATGACTGTGGGGGAGGGCTGAGGTGCTGAAGATGAATATTCTGCCAAGATTCTCATTCATCACGTGAGCCTTACCCATGCACTTTCCATCAATCTGGTCAATCTTCGTTCACCTTTTTGTAGTGCAACAAGAAACCTAAAATAGCCTAACGCCATGTTCACACAGGCTTTCCGCAGCCTAGCGCAGGAGCGAAGAGTTCACGCGTGCACAGGAGCGTTGCTGTTCACACCAGAAGCGCATTTCTCCGCTCGTCAGAGATTCTGAACTGAACTTGTGTTGCGACTTGTTGACAGTGGGTAGAGATAGAATATACCTGTCTCTCCAATGGCCTTCGCAATGACATCACAAAGCTTTTTTCGTTGGTGTCTTTGTAGAGCATGTGCTGGGATCATACAACTCCCTGTATTTTTCCACTACGAGGATTAACTTGATGTCGTCGATAATCTTCAAAAATGTCACTAATGTAGTTGGGGTTCGTCTGTCTCATGTGTTTGGTCACCTCAACCCTGCCCCCAGCTCCTCTCTCCCTCTCTCTCTCATTTAAATTCAAAGGTGCTTTATTGGCTTTGAAAGCTTACAGGCTACATTGTCAAAGCAAGTGTGAATCCTAAACAACTAATACATAGGCTAGTATATAATTAAAGATATAGGTTACCAAAATCAAATCTTTACTTGACAGAAAAAAGATAGACGTGGAAATCAGTGTGAAAGCCTAGGCTTATTCCAAATGGCCACCTACTTGAGAAATGACAAATATATGTTTGTGTCTACATTTTATACATAGACGGATCATGAGAAAATGGGGCCCTGGGCCTGGATGTGTAGAGGGGCCCCCCTCCCTACCACCTCCCCCCACCCCCCTATAGCCTCCCCCTCCCTACCACCTCCCCCCACCCCCCTATAGCCTCCCCCTCCCTACCACCTCCCCCCCCCCCTATAGCCTCCCCCTCCCTACCACCCCCCCCACCCCCCTATAGCCTCCCCCTTCCTACCACCTCCACCCCCCCCCTATAGCCTCCCCCTCCCTACCACCTCCCCCCACCCCCCTAGAGCCTCCCCCTCCCTACCACCTCCCCTCCTCACCCACCTATAGCCTCCACCTCCCTACCACCCCCCCCCCACCCCCCTATAGCCTCCCCCTCCCTACCACCTCCCCCCACCCCCCTATAGCCTCCCCCTCCCTACCACCCCCCCCCCCCTATAGCCTCCCCCTCCCTACCACCGCCCCCCCCCACCCCCCTATAGCCTCCCCCTCCCTACCACCTCCCCCCACCCCCCTATAGCCTCCCCCTCCCTACCACCTCCCCCCCCTATAGCCTCCCCCTCCCTACCACCGCCCCCCCCCCCACCCCCCTATAGCCTCCCCCTCCCTACCCCCCCCCCCCACCCCCCTATAGCCTCCGCCGCAACACTGTTGTTCTCAGTTTGTTTTCTTTAAAAAACTGGAAATGTGAGGAACTTTTGCCTCTTTTTCTTTTCAAATCTTTATTGAAAATGTAGAAAAGCCTAATTTGGGTCCATGTCTTTTGTATGGAGTGTTGTAGTGTATTGGCTACCACACTTACGTGGACGATAAACCTACCAATGTTAATCACATATTCGGATTCCCTTTGGACTGAAAGTGTTAGCCTACTACTAACTAGAGTATGCGTATTTTACATGTACTGTATGTTAAATAGGAAAAAGTACAATTGTCTTTGCGTGACCTTTATTTTGAAATTCCTTGTAAGAACGCTACCGGACATGACGTTCGTGAGGCTCACGCTCACTGCTGTAGCTAGCGTAGTGCAAATTAGGCCTTCCCTCATTTTAAACTGTAAAAATGTCCAAACTACAGCGCTTCGTCGATTTTGTGAACCAGCGTTTATCAGCGGCAGCTGTGGAGATATGTGGGCAGTATGAAGAAACGCTTTCAGAGTGCCAAGAAGAAATCTGTCGATCCAAGGAGAAAATCGCGCAACTGCAAAGAATGATGGACAATCAACCCGAGATCAAGCTACAGAGAATAGGTTCTATATTTATACTCATCTACTGTGGTCAAGAGTCAGTGTTTCATGTTCTGAATTCAGTTTTCCCATATTCTCTATAACTAAGTTAGCTAGCTGTTCTAGTTTGTAGTTTGTAGGCTACTTATCTGTTGTCTAGTGCTAGCTAGGCTAGGATAGGCTAGTTCCTCCTGGAGCCTCCATTTTGAATTGGATGCGGCTGCTCTGTTCACGAGTTCATTAGAACCATGGATGTCTTAATAGATTAGAACCATGGATGTATTAATAGATTAGAACCATGGATGTATTAATAGATTAGAACCATGGATGTATGAATAGATTAGAACCATGGATGTATTAATAGATTAGAACCATGGATGTATTAATAGATTAGAACCATGGATGTATTAATAGATTAGAACCATGGATGTATTAATAGATTAGAACCATGGATGTATGAATAGATTAGAACCATGGATGTATTAATAGATTAGAACCATGGATGTATTAATAGATTAGAACCATGGATGTATTAATAGATTAGAACCATGGATGTATTAATAGATTAGAACCATGGATGTATTAATAGATTAGAACCATGGATGTATTAATAGATTAGAACCATGGATGTATATTAATAGATTAGAACCATGGATGTATTAATAGATTAGAACCATGGATGTATTAATAGATTAGAACCATGGATGTATTAATAGATTAGAACCATGGATGTATTAATAGATTAGAACCATGGATGTATATTAATAGATTAGAACCATGGATGTATTAATAGATTAGAACCAAGGGTCCAGGCTGCGATTTACTTCCTGAAACATTTTGATCAGCGCCATCTTGCCGAATCGAATTAAAGGAGTAGTAAAAGGGAAAATCATGTTTAGCCCTGTTTTAAGGTTACTTATGATCATATACAATGGTTCAGATCAAAACGTTGACAAAACTAGCACTTTTGAGAAAGTTGATAATTGCTCTACCACCGTTTGGGTCATACAATGGATGTGGGTGTGCACCATGAAAAATCATTCAAAAACATGTTAAACTCTCGATTTCAAAGACAAGAAGCTCGAAGCTTGAATGATTTTTCAAGGTGCCCACCCACATATGTATGACCAAAACGATGGTAGAGCAATTATCAGACTTTCTCAAAAGTGCTAGTTTTGTCAACTTTTTGATCTGAACCATTGTATATGATCATAAGTAACTCACACACTAAGAGGGCTGTAGAATTCATTTAGGTTCTACTCACAAATAGATTAAGCAAAAAATTGAATTAGCAAAAATTGTATTAGAAATGTTTGCCTGCATGTTTGCTTATGACAAAGCAAAATATTTATATTTATGTCTGTTTATGACAAGGTAAATACAGTTGGTATAAATAACATCCAAATTCCCATTAATTCCTGTTAATTCCCATAAATTCCTGTTAATTCCCATGGAAAGTTTCCAACTTTGAATATTCCGGGAATTTTGCAACCCTCGTACTTGTCAATTGTTTGTTTGTTTAAATATTCATTATTATTCTAATTTTACCCCCTCAATATTGCATTATAGTGTGTATTGCAGCAAGGTTTTCATTGCACCGAATCTGCTGATATAATTTGCCGTGTAAGATTAGGTAAACATGAGGTAATAATGAAGCAGGCTTTATCCTAATATTTATCTTCTATTTTCCCCAGATGTCCAGCAGCTCTCTCTCCCAGAGCCCTCACAGATTAAAGAGGAACAGGAGCTGTGGTCCAGTCAGGGGGGAGAGCAGCTTCAACTCCCACCTCTCTACCAAAGTCCAACTGTGGAGAACAATGAAAGAGACTCTTTATCCTCCAACACAACTGAAGAACAAATCAAAATAGAGTCTGATAAAGAGGACTATGGAGCACCAGAACCTGCCAGTGATGCTCAGCCCACTTCAGTGACTCCAGACTGTCCTACAGCTCAGAGTTCAGAAGAGGAGGAGAGAGGAGGGCTGCTTCCTCAACTCACGACCCGCTGCCTCAGCCTTCAGTCTACCAGAGGTCTGAAATCACCTAGTAAATCAAGCCTCAGGACCAAGACCACCCCCAGTCCCTGGACCAGGCCTATTACCAGTTCCTGCTATGGAAGTGAGAGTGAAGATGTTTCTTCTGGGGAGGCTGAGGACAAGACAGCAGATAAACCATATCAGTGTGAGGAATGTGGCAAAGCTTTTAAGGAACGGGGTAATTTAGTTAAACATCGAAGAATCCACACAGGAGAGAAACCATATCAGTGTGAGGAATGTGACAAGGCTTTTTGTCAAAAAAGTGATTTAGTTAAACATCGAAGAATCCACACAGGAGAGAAGCCATATCAATGTGGGGAATGTGACAAAGCCTTTGGTCAAAAGAGTCATTTACTTCAACATAAAAAAATCCACACAGGAGAGAAACCATATCAGTGCCAGGAATGTAACAGGGCTTTTCGTCAAAAGTGTGCATTAATTCAACATAGAAGAATCCACACAGGAGAGAAACCATATCAGTGCCAGGAATGTAACAGGGCTTTTCGTAAAAGGTATGCATTCATTCAACATAGAAGAATCCACACAGGAGAGAAACCATATCAGTGTGAGGAATGTGACAAAGCTTTTAGTCACCTGAGTAGTTTAGTTACACATCGAAAAACCCACACAGGAGAGAAGCCATATCAGTGTTTGGAATGTGACAAAGCCTTTAGTCAAAAGAGTCATTTACTTCAACATAAAAAAATCCACACAGGAGAGAAACCATATCAGTGTGAGGAATGTGACAAAGCTTTTAGATGCCGGAGGTATTTAGGTATCCATGAAAGAACCCACACAGGAGATAAAACATTTCAATGTACAGAATGTGACAAAGCGTATGGTCAAAGTAGTAGTTTACTTAGACATAGAAGAATCCACACAGAAGAGAAACCATAGCACTGTGACAATGCTTTTAGTCAAAATAGTATGTTACCTGTATGTCTGGGGGTGTCTGTATGTTACCAATAAATTCCACTATGACATGGCAGTAAGAGACTTGTGCAGTTTTGTAAACAAATGAATGGTTAAACTACTCCCACCACTCCTTCACTTCCCACGCATGGCAAAAGTAGCATGACAAGCTTGGTCAAAAGAAGTGTAGCCTAATCTATGAATGTATTACATTACAGAAGAACAGTTGTGTTCGGGAGAATTTGTGGCTAGGTCAAAAATGTACAATCATGAATGTGTTACATTACTACTAAAATATTGTAGCGACAGGGCTTTCAAGTGGCATCGTGGCCCAGCAGGTCTGCAGGGGGAAGTCCAGAGCTGACTGCACCATTCATGTGGAAACATAATGAAATTAAATACTTGGGATTCATAGTCATAGCCTCAATATTGCGGAACATAAAGAGATGATCTTCTTTGCCAATGACTGTGGGGGAGGGTTGAGTTGCTGAAGATGAATATTCTGCCAAGATTCTCATTCATCACGTGAGCCTTACCCATGCACTTTCCATCAACCTGGTCAATCTTTGTTCACCTTTTTGTAGTGCAACAAGAAACCTAAAATAGCCTAACGCTATGTTCACACAGGCTTTCCGCAGCGTAGCGCAGAGTTCACGCGCGCACAGGAACGTTGCTGTTCACACCAGAAGCGCATTTCTCCGCTCGTCAGAGATTCTGAACTGAACTTGTGTTGGGACTTGTTGACAGTGGGTAGAAATAGAATATACCTGTCTCTCCAATGGCCTTCGCAATGACATCACAAAGCTTTTTTCGTTGGTGTCTTTGTAGAGCACGTGCTGTCACTAATGTAGTTGGGGTTTGTCTGTCTCTCATGTGTTTGGTCACCTCAACCCCGCCCCCAGCTCCTCTCTCCCTCTCTCGCTCATTTAAATTCAAAGGTGCTTTATTGGCTTTGAAAGCTTACAGGCTACATTGTCAAAGCAAGTGTGAATCCTAAACAACTAATACATAGGCTAGTATATAATTAAAGATATAGGCTACCAAAATCAAATCTTTACTTGGAAATCAGTTACTTACTTTACGTGGAAATCAGTTTGAAAGCCTAGGCCTATTCCAAATTGCCAACTTCTTGAGAAATGACAAATATATGTTTGTGTCTACATTTTATACATAGACGGATCATGAAAAAATGGGGCCCTGGGCCTGGATGTGTAGAGGGGCCCCCCTCCCTACCACCTCCCCTCCTCACCCCCCTATAGCCTCCCCCTCCCTACTACCTCCCCCCACCCCCCTATAGCCTCCCCCTCCCTACCACCTCCCCCCACCCCCCTATAGCCTCCCCCTCCCTACCACCTCCCCCCACCCCCCTATAGCCTCCACCTCCCTACCACCTCCCCCCACCCCCCTATAGCCTCCCCCTCCCTACCACCTCCCCCCCCCCCTATAGCCTCCGCCTCCCTACCACCTCCCCCCACCCCCCTATAGCCTCCCCCTCCCTACCACCCCCCCCCACCCCCCTATAGCCTCCCCCTCCCTACCACCTCCCCTCACCCCCCTATAGCCTCCCCCTCCCTACCACCCCCCCCCCACCCTCCTATAGCCTCCCCCTCCCTACCACCTCCCCTCCTCACCCCCCTATAGCCTCCCCCTCCCTACCACCTCCCCCCACCCCCCTATAGCCTCCGCCGCAACACTGTTGTTCTCAGTTTGTTTCCTTTAAAAAACTGGAAATGTGAGGAACTTTTGCCTCTTTTTCTTTTCAAATCTTTATTGAAAATGTAGAAAAGCCTAATTTGGGGCCATGTCTTTTGTATGGAGTGTTGTAGTGTATTGGCTACCACACTTACGTGGACGATAAACCTACCAATGTTAATCACATATTCGGATTCCCTTTGGACTGAAAGTGTTAGCCTACTACTAACTACAGTATGCGTATTTTACATGTACTGTATGTTAAATAGGAAAAAGTACAATTGTGTTTGCGTGACCTTTATTTTGAAATTCCTTGTAAGAACGCTACCGGACATGACGTTCGTGAGGCTCACGCTCACTGCTGTAGCTAGCGTAGTGCAAATTAGGCCTTCCCTCATTTTAAACTGTAAAAATGTCCAAACTACAGCGCTTCGTCGATTTTGTGAACCAGCGTTTATCAGCGGCAGCTGTGGAGATATGTGGGCAGTATGAAGAAACGCTTTCAGAGTGCCAAGAAGAAATCTGTCGATCCAAGGAGAAAATCGCGCAACTGCAAAGAATGATGGACAATCAACCCGAGATCAAGCTACAGAGAATAGGTTCTATATTTATACTCATCTACTGTGGTCAAGAGTCACTGTTTCATGTTCTGAATTCAGTTTTCCCATATTCTCTATAACTAAGCTAGCAGTCCTAGTTGGTACGTATCTGTTGTCTAGTGCTAGCTAGGCTAGGATAGGCTAGTTCCTCCTGGAGCCTCCATATTGAATTGCATACGGCTGCTCTGTTCATTAGAACTATCATCATATTTATTGTTCACTAGTCTGGAACTATCACCATGAATCTGCTGTGATTATTTCGCAATTCAATACTTTACTTAATTCATAGTGTTGGAAATTGCCAGTAACACGTTTTTGTAGACATGACGGGCGTTGGTGTGATTGTTGAAGCTATGTAGGCTACTTGCTAACTAGCTGTTGCTAGCTACTTAGCTATTCAATAGCAATATAGCTGGCTATCATTCACCCATTCACACACCAATGATGGCAGCTGCCATGCAAGGTGCTAGCCTGCTCACTGGGAACAATTTGGGGTTCAGTGTCTTTGCCCAACCTTAGACATGTGGACAGGAGGAGGCGGGATTCGAACCGCCGACCTTACGACCATCTACCTCCTGAGCCACAGCCGCCCCGCGTCTCTCGTAACGGGATGTTTCCCTCTGCTTTCAAGACTACCAGACAGTCACGACTCTCCTGAGGAAACCATCACTTGACCCCTCTGACGTCAAAAACTACAGACATTCAACATTCAAACACGCTGTCTTTAACCAACTGTGTCCCTATGTCCACCAGAACAACCTCTTGGACGCCACCGTAGAGGTCCTGCGAGGGCCGGAAATGTCGTCCCCAGCCCAGCCCAGGCCCATAGCAATCAGGCCCGGCATTTCTACTCAATAGATGGGCTCAGTGACAAGTGTCTTGTGTCCATGGCCATGTAGAAGCTGCACAGTTGTGCGCAATCATACTGGTTTGTTTGCCTCAGTTTTCACCCAAGAAGACGACTAGGTTGCCCCATTAACATCAGCTTTGGGTTTAAATCTGAAATATTGACAAATAGACGCTTTTTCCTTTGACTCCAAATCCTCCACCATTGTCTTGTGTGAATCTAGCCTCAGCATACTTTGGCTTTCCTTCGCAAACGTTTTTAAAAGTTTAAAACTTTTTTCAGTTAGCTTTGTGTTTGCCCCAAACGTTGGTTGATTGACCTGCAGCTATTCTGTAAATTATTTTGTTGTTGTGTTTCTGCAGGCCAGTCAACCAATCAAAGCTGTGAGACACAATGACGTGGTGTGAGCCGCTAGAAATTTAATTTGGTACAACCCAAGCAGCTCACAGCCTGTGAGACATTCCAAATCACTAAATCACTAAATGTGTCTCTCAGCTTGTCTCACAAAGCATAAATGATCCTTTACTGTTCATCTAGTGACTTGGATGGGCTGTACCAAGCACTGGAACTTATGGTCCAATGCCCTGCAGTGACCGCATGATTGATAGCTGAAAAAGGTGTGCCATTTTGTAATGGGTCATTTGAAATGCACGCCCAAACTATTCACACCAAAACAGATGACATAAAACAAACAGATGGTTTATCATTTGAACCAAAGGATCCTGACATTCTTCAACTCACACATTTGACATCAGACACCCAGTTGTTTGTAGTGTGATGCAAATGTGTTTACTTGTCAATTGTTTGTTTAAATTTTAATTATGTATCTCATTTTACCCCCTCAATATTGCATTATAGTGTGTATTGCAGCAAGGTGTTCATTGCACCGAATCTGCTGATATAATTTGGCATGTAACATTAGGTAAACATAAGGTAATAATGAAGCAGGCTTTATCCTAATATTTATCTTCCGTTTTCCCCCAGATGTCCTGCAGATCTCTCTCCCAGAGCCCCCACAGATTAAAGGGGAACAGGAGTTGTGGTTCAGTCAGGAGGGGGCAGATATCCTGCAGTTCTCTATCCCTGATTCCCCACAGATTAAAGGGGAACAGGAGCTGTGGTCCAGTCAGAGGGGAGAGCAATTTCATCGCCCATCTCTCTACCAAAGTCCAGCTGTGGAAGAGAGTGAAAGAGACTCTTTATCCTCCAACACAACTGAAAAACAAATCAAAATAGAGTCTGATAAAGAGGACTATGGAGCACCAGAACCTGCCAGTGATGCTCAGCCCACTTCAGTGACTCCAGACTGTCCTACAGCTCAGAGTTCAGAAGAGGAGGAGAGAGGAGGGCTGCTTCCTCAACTGACGACCTGCTGCCTCAGGCGTCAGTCTACCATAGTGCTGCAATCACCTAGTAAATCAAGCCTCGGGACCAAGACCATCCTCAGTCCCTGGACCAGGCCTATTACCAGATCCCACTCTGGAAGTGAGAGTGAAGATGTTTTTTCTGGGAAGACTGAGGGCAAGACAGCAGAGAAACCATATCAGTGTGAGGAATGTGACAAAGCTTTTCATGAAAAGGGTACATTAGTTAAACGTAGAAGAATCCACACAGGAGAGAAACCATATCAGTGTGAGGAATGTGACAAGGCTTTTAGTCAAAAGTATTGTTTAGTTAGACATCAAAGAATCCACACCGGAGAGAGACCATATCAGTGTGGGGAATGTGACAAAGCCTTTAGTCAACAGGGTCATTTACTTTACCATAGCAAAATCCACACAGGAGAGAAACCATATCAGTGCCAGGACTGTAGCAGAGCTTTTCGTGTGAATAGTGTATTACTTAAACACAGAAGAATCCACACAGGAGAGAAACCATATCAGTGTGAGGAATGTGGCAAAACTTTTAGTCAAAGTACTAATTTAGTTCAGCATAGAAAAATCCACACAGGAGAGAAACTATTTCAATGTGAGGAATGTGACAAAGTGTATAGTCGTAGTAGTAGTTTAGTTAAACATAGAAGGATCCACACAGGAGAGAAACCATATCAGTGTGAGGAATGTCACAAAACTTTTAGTCAAAGTACTAATCTAGTTCAGCATAGAAAATTCCACACAGGAGAGAAACCATTTCAATGTGAGGAATGTGACAAAGTGTATCGTCGTAGTCGTAGTTTAGTTAAACATAGAAGGATACACATAGGAGAGAAACCATATCAGTGCCAGGAATGTAACAGGCCTTTTCGTACAAAGAATGCATTACTTCAACATAGAAGAATCCACACAGGAGAGAAACCATATCAGTGTGAGGAATGTGACAAGGCTTTTGTTCAAAAAGGTGATTTAGTTGTGCATAGAAGAATCCACACAGGAGAGAAACCATATCAGTGCCAGGAATGCAGCAGGGCGTTTTGTAAAAAGAGTGAATTACTTCAACACAGAAGAATCCACACAGGAGAGAAACCATATCAATGTGAGGAATGTGACAAAGCTTTTAGTATAAGTAGTAATTTAGTTAAGCATAGAAGAATCCACACAGAAGAGAGACCATATCAGTGTGGGGAATGTGACAAAGCCTTTAGTCAAAAGAGTACTTTAATTCAACATAGCAAAATTCACACAGGAGAGAAACAATATCAGGGGTAGGAATGTGACAAAGTGTATGGTAATATGAGTAGTTTGGTTAAATAGAAGAATCCACACAGGAGAGAAACCATATCAGTGCCAGGAATGTAGCAGGGCTTTTTGCAGAAAGGATGAATTCTTCAACATAGAAGAATCCCACACAGGAGAGAAACCATTTCAATGTGAGGAATGTGACAAAGCTTTTAGTCGTAACACAACTATGACATTTGTTAATGAACCATATAAGATTCCACAAAGGAAAGAAATATCAGTGCCAGAAATGTGACAAAGATTGTATGTAGATGTTCTTGGTTTGTCATGAAATAACTTTGTTTGAAACTGCAATCACTGTTAAATAAACTGCATTTTTATTTTACAAATAAATTCCACTATGGCATGGCAGTAAGAGACCGTTGTGATTGGCTGAGTGATGTCATGGGAGGTTGTTGTCTGTCGTACCACCAAGTTCGGTTGTCATGCGAGAATGCAAAGTAGAGAGACGAAGTATAAACGTATGACTGAAACCTATCTCTCCGCCTGATCATTTATATTAGTAATACCAGTATGTAAAGTAACCAGGATATTACAGAGGTCACAGTATACTATAGAGTACTGATGTGTGTGACCTGGCAGTCCGAGTCAGCATCACCACCGTGTCTTCATCGCCATGACCCAGAGTGAGCAGCCCTTCCCCGGGAGGAACAGCAGCTCAGTGCTGTCCAGGTTGAGCTTGAGGTGATGTGTCGCCATCCACTCTGAGATGTCAGCCATGCACCCAGCTATGTGTGGGAGGGCAGGGAAAACTGTGGAACAGAGAAAATGTAAATTTGGGGGAAATAAGCAGGCCAGTACCACCACCACGCCTCACAGCTCTGGGAGTGTGGGAGAAGGAGTACACATCTGACAGAGCTGCGGGTGTGGCATGTATGATTTAAAATGGGTGGAATGTTGCTGACCATATGCATGGGAGAAGTCATCTAACTGACTGTGTTCCTTCTACCAAAACCACATGCTTATATCCTGACCCATTAACCCCTTCCTGACACCCAGTGGTCAAAGACATCTACTCATTGTAGTTAATAGCACAGGTAAGCT
This sequence comes from Borostomias antarcticus, assembly GCF_949987555.1. Lineage (NCBI taxonomy): Eukaryota > Metazoa > Chordata > Actinopteri > Stomiiformes > Stomiidae > Borostomias > Borostomias antarcticus. The sequence goes on along the minus strand of NC_140264.1, from coordinate 5,677,117 downwards.
ATGAGGCAAGCTGGTGGTAGTGAGTGGCAGTGTTCTCTGGTGTGATCCAGGTCTGGGTGTGGCAGTGTTCTCTGGTGTGATCCGTGTCTGGGTGTGGCAGTGTTCTCTGGTGTGATCCAGGTCTCGGTGAGAGCAAGAAAGTTGAGGGAGAGCGAGGATGCGTAGCCTGACTGGGGGGCTAGACTACTGGAAGAGACTACCATTTCTGGAGGGCTAGACTACTGTCTGACTGGGAGGCTGGACTACTGGAACCTAGATCCTCATCCTCCATAGACTCCTTCTCTCCTGTCTCCTTTCTCAACTCCTCTTCTTGTCCCTTATTCAAGATTCAAGAATGTTGAATAATAGATAGACCTCACGATGAACCTCAAGAATTACTCCAATCGGCCTCCGATCCGTTGTCCGCTCCTCAAGGCAACCTCAGGCCAATCACAAGGCCCACAGCTCCACCTGCTGGCCATGACAGGTGGTGGAGTCTGAAGACTGGAAACTGCAGTATGAATGTATTCAGATGCATTAAAACGTCTCTTCAGGCAGAGAACATAGCTGATGTTAAAAACGGAATAGCAGAATTTACATAAAAAGTATGGCCAAGCCAAGAGAAACACACTCAGTTCAAAAAACAGCAAATAAACAAACAAACAAAAACAGTTAAGTGCCACAAAGAACAACTAATTCCCACTCTAAATGCCCCATCACAAATTCAAACAAGACTGTATTTTGGTTCTCTACTTTATTGAACATGATTTCAAATTTAAACATACATGTACAGTAGCACACCATTCAACAGAGTAAAAACAACATGTAATACTCAACCATTTCTTAAGTAGTAGTAAATAAAAAATAATATTGCTAACTGAGTATATATGCAGAATAAAATAGATACTAATCCTAAAATATTGATCTAACTTTTAATGTGAGCAGTGCAAAAATACACTGCTAAAAAAATAAAAGGCAAGATAATTCGGCCATTCGATGCAAGAGTAACGTCAAATATGAGATTAAAAAAAAAAAGAGTAAGGGGAAATAGGAGAAAAAGGTTTTGTTAAACCAGAGAACCACCGGAATAAGCAAGCAACTGCCTTGTGTGTAAAAAAAGAAAGAAAAAAACAGTATTTTATATTATATATATATTTTATATATATATTGCATTTTGTTTTTACATGCAGTCACACCACCAGTCAATACAGTGGGTGGATAGGCAATGTGATAGTGTTCAAAAGTACAATATGTGGTCCAGAAGAAAGAGACATTCTTCCATGGTTGTTGTTTTTTTTCTCTCAGAGATAAAAATAAATCAATAATAAGAAAAGCATGCCTGAATAAAATCTTTGTCACATTTCCGGCACCGATATCATTTATCTCTTTTGTGGAATCTAATATGGTTCATTAAAGTAGACTTACGACTATAAGCTTTGTCACATTCCTGGCACTGATATGGTTTCTCTCCTGTGTGGCTTCTTCTGTGAACAACTAAATCCCTTGTATACCTAAAAGCGTTGTCACATTTCTCACACTGATATGGTTTCTCTCCTGTATGGATTCTTGTATGTTTAACTAAACTACTCCTTTGACTAAAAACTTTGTAACATTCCTCACACTGATATGGTTTCTCTCCTGTGTGGATTCTTCTATGTTGAACTAAACAACTCTGATCACTAAAAGCTTTGTCACATTCCTCACACTTATATGGTTTCTCTTCTGTGTGAAGTCTTCTATGGACAACTAAATCACTTTTATACCAATATGCTTTGTCACAGTCCTCACACTGATATGGTTTCTCTCCTGTGTGGATTCTTCTAGGTTTCTCTCTTGTGTGGATTCTTCTATGTTTAACTAATTCACCCTTTTTACAAAAAGCGTTGTCACATTCCCGACACTGATATTGTTTCTCTCCTGTGTGGATTCTTCTATGTTTAACTAAATTGGTCTTTAGAGCAAAAGCTTTATCACAGTCTTCACACTGATATGGTTTCTCTCCTGTGTGGATTCTCCTGTGTCTAACTAAAGTATGCTTTACACTAAAAGCTTTGTTACATACCTGGCAATGATATGGCTTCTCGCCTGTGTGAATTCTTCCATGTAGAAGTAATTTACCCTTTTCTCTGAAAGCTTTCTTACATACCAGACACTGATATGGTTTCTCTCCTGTGTGGATTCTTCCGTGTAGAAGTAATTTACTCTTTTCACTAAAAGCTTTGCTGCATACCTGGCAATGATATGGTTTCTCTCCTGTGTGAATTCTTCTATGGCTAACTAATACACCCTGACGACAAAATGTTTTGCCACAGTCCTCACACTGATATGGTTTCTCTCCTGTGTGGATTCTTCTATGAGAAAGTAATTTACCCTTGTCACAAAAAACTTTGTTACATACCTGGCAGTGATATGGTTTATCTGTGTGGATTATTCTATGTTTAACTAAACCACCCGTTTCACTAAAAGCTTTGCCACATTCCTCACACTGATATGGTTTCTCTGTTGTCTTGCTCTCAGCCTCCCCAGAAGAAATATCTTCACTCTCACTCCCAGAGTAGGAACCGGTAACAGGCCTGGTCCAGGTGCTTGTCTTGGTCCTGAGGCTGGAACATGTTCTCCTTGATTTTATAGGTGATTTCTTCACATATTCTGCTTTGGTTTTTTCTTGAATTGTGTTGATGGATAAAGAGTGTCTTTCTCTGTTCTCCACAGTTGGACTTTGGTCAAGAGGTTGAAGCAGTTGAGGCTGCTCTCCCCCCTGACTGGTCCACAGCTCCAGTTCCTCTTTAATCTGTGTGGACTCTGGGAGAGAGAGCTGCTGGACATCTGGCATGTCTGAAAGAAAATCAGGGAAATACAATTCAGAGAAGGGTTTGTTTTTTAAAAACAGCCAGTACATTATGAAGGTGGAGGACGAAGTAGCCAGTGTCTGTTTTCAAATATCCACCACAGTTATAATTATGAAAATGAAGTTAGAATTAGTTCATTATAGGTAGTTTAGGTTTGTAGTAGTTGTCCCTTATACTGTAGGTGTGTAGTGTTGTTTCGTCTGATTCCTGACTGACAGCTTGGTGATAGGAGACAGGAGGCCTCACTGGAGTGTGACTCATTGTTAAGCATAACCGTCATAGTATAGGTAGTATAGGTGCAATGATGGAGTTTCTCCCTTGAACCTTCACCACTGTTTACATGGACATTCTCACATCTCACAAATGCAGGCGTGCCCAGCTGTCCTATCTGGGAGCTATCAACCTGCTGGTTTCCAGTACGATGAGATACCAACAGGATGGAAGCTTTCAAAGAGGACAGCTGGGCATTCCTGAACACATTCCTGAACACAATGTACATGTTATATGAACACTGTAACTTGTCTTTTTCCAACAGTGCCAATGCTATGTTCTGTGTTATGCTCTCAACCTCCCCTTACCCTTAAAAAATAGTTTGTTTATTCTTTGTACTCCTACACCCCCGCCTCCCCACTTACCCTCTCTTTCAGTCATTCTGGAAAAGTACAGACAATATACCATCTCATGGAGGTTTTATTGTCACTCATCCAGATACATTAAAATGTACCAGTTCTCCTTTTATTTGTGATTAACATTCATAGTGCAGGAACAATTCCTGCTGCTATTCGTGCCCTAAATACATGAATATCATCTGTCTATGGTCCAGCCGACGGTGTGCCTGTATGTCCTGTAGTGTGTAATGTAATGTTATGTCATGGCATGTAACTGTTTGATGTTTCTATTGCACTTGTTGTCTTTACTGCACTTTGACGTTTATGCACTGACTGTAAAGATGAATTACCTGAAAGGACTAAATAAATTAAACTAAAGTAAACAAACCCTCAAAAAGAGCCTTAGTTTTTGAAATACCTCTACCCGGAGTAGAACAAAACCTTTTTCATATCTTTACGATATTCTCTTCATGAAATTGATTGTCAGAAGTTTTACTTTACTGCAAAAGTCATTAAATGTATCCAAGAAGTGATTCACCACACAGGTAAAAAAAGGTGCAAAAAACACCTACCCTGAAAGAGGGAGTTCCAAGTTAATACTTTGTCATTTTCTACCTGCTGCTTGTTTTTACGTCATACTTGCACAGAGAGTCTAGGTAGTGTCCCTACATGCCGAAGCAACCCGGATGCCAATATTTGGTTCTATTGTAAATCAGCAGCCTTTTTTATGGATTTTTATCAGGATAATCCTGATCTTTATTTTAAAAACGATCCTAATCTCCACCTTGGAATTTTGAAATACCCCAAAACAGCATTTGATCAGGATTCTGAGTAGGATTGGATTACCAGATCCATATCCCAATTTCACTAGGATCAGGATCACATCCTGGTTTGAAATACCCAATTTTGAGATTTAATCCTATCCAGACCATTCTGATCCGGATTAAATATTTTTGAAATACTGGGCCCTGGTTAAAGGAGTAGTAAAGGGAAAATGCATGTGCTGCGACTAAATAGTTATATATATATAATAATATTATAATATATAATAGTTATATGCTATATATTTAAAAAAGCCTTTCCAGATGAACTAGAATCTTACTTTATGGCGAATTATATGTCAGTACGCCAACACCTAGGTGAGCTTCTTGTCTTTTAAATGAGTTTACATGTTTTTTAATAATTTTTCAAGATGCCCATCCACATCCATTGTATGACCAAAACGGTGGTAGAGCAATTATCAACTTTCTCGAAAATGCTAGCTTTGTCAACGTTTTGATCTGAACCATTGGATTATAAGTAACCTTAAAACAGGGCTAAACATGCATTTTCCCTTTACTACTCCTTTAACCATTATGTCTGGAGCTGAAGATAGCCAGTTATAGCCAGTTATAGCTAGTCCACGACTCCACGCAGTAGGCTAACATGAACAAGCACAGTAAGAATAAGCATGTCTACAAAAACAGGCACTTTCCATCTCAATAAAGTCGAAGTCGAGCTTTGATTGCGACATAATCACAGCAGATTCATGGTCATAGTTCCAGACTGGTGAAAATAGAGCTGATAATTCAAGATGGCGGATGCAGGGGGAATGCTATCCTAGCTAGCCAACAATAAAGTACACACTTGGATAGTAGCTATAAACTAAATGTTATAGAGAATAATGGGCCAATCCAATTCAGAACATGAAACAGTGACTCCAACCACAGGTGAGGGTATAAATACAGAACCTGTTCGATGTAGCTTGGTCTGGGGTTGATCGTCCATCTTTGTTTATAGTTGCCCGATTTTCTCATTGGAACGACAGATTTATTCTTGGCACTCTGAGCGCGGTTTTCATACTATCCAAATATCTTCTGCGGCATATCGCTCGTGATAATGTCGCGGAATAGTTGTAATTTGGACATTTTACAATTTAAAATTAGAAAAGGCCTATTTTCTCAGTAGCAGTGAGTGTGAGCCTCGCGAAGATAGTCGGGTAGCTTTCTTTCAAGGAATTTCAAAATAAAGGTCACGGAGATGACGATGATAGTGGTTGGTGACATTGGTGATGGGCGTACATTTTAATGTTTTCTGTATGCTTGACGTGTGCTAAACAAATTCCCTTCTGGGGCAATAAAGGTTTCAATTCAATTCAAAACAATTGTACTTTTCCTAACAATATGCAAGCTCTGGTAATAAGGCTTGGGAAAATGTAGTCCCAGACACGACCATCTTGTTTCTACACAGGTGTTGTAGTCTATTTGTCTGATTGGCTCTACTGCATAGAATCCTATGCAATCAGACAAATAGATACACCTGTGTAGAAACAAGATGGTCGTGTCTGGGACTACATTTTACCAAGCCCTATAGGCTTATACTTTATATTTCAAGGGAATCAGAATATGTGATTAATATTGGTAGGTTTATCGTCCGCGTAGTCAATACACTACAACACTCTATACAAAAGACATGCACCCAAATTCGTTTTCTCTCCATTTTCAATAGAGGCAAATACAGATTGTGTCCCCTAAATATAATGCGGTCAAGCTACGTCTATTACACGTATTACGGCACTCAATTAATCCGTCTTGGAAATACAGTTTGTTAACATGGTTACAGCTCTTCCCTCGCAATGGTATTGCTAATCAAACACAGATTAATTTAGCTATAATACAGAGGAAATACTTTTATTTGTATTTTATTCATTTCGTATCCTAGACGCAGAACTACTTGTCACGCACTCCACGTCTCCACTCCGAGCCTGTCTCTCTCTCTATCTCTCTCGCTCACACACACTCTAGCTTTATGATTAAGAATAATTAAGCCTACTGTAGTGGCTAAGTCCCTATACTGTAGCCACTACTGGCTGCTAAAATCGGAGAATAGTTTTTACGTGCGCTCAGTAATACGATCAGTCGTTCTTTTGCAATAATCAGATACATGCCAGGGCAGCCAGGAATAGAGCTAAACATGAAATTCAGTGTCCATATCCTTTAAAGAAAACAAACTGAGAACAACAGTGTTGCGGCGGAGGCTATAGGGGGGTGGGGGGGGGTGGTAGGGAGGTGGAGGCTATAGGGTGGTGGGGGGGGGGGTGGGGGGGGTGGTAGGGAGGGGGAGGCTATAGGGGGGTGGGGGGAGGTGGTAGGGAGGGGGAGGCTATAGGAAGGTGGGGGGAGGTGGTAGGGAGGGGGAGGCTGTAGGGGGGTGGGGGGAGGTGGTAGGGAGGTGGAGGCTCTAGGGGGGTGGGGGGAGGTGGTAGGGAGGGGGAGGCTGTAGGGGGGTGGGGGGAGGTGGTAGGGAGGGGGAGGCTATAGGGGGGTGGGGGGAGGTGGTAGGGAGGGGGAGGCTATAGGGGGGTGGGGGGAGGTAGTAGGGAGGGGGAGGCTATAGGGGGGTGGGGGGAGGTGGTAGGGAGGGGGCCCCTCTACACGTCCAGGCCCAGGGCCCCATTTTTTCATGATCCGTCTATGTATAAAATGTAGACACATTTCTCAAGTAGGTGGCAATTTGGAATAGGCCTAGGCTTTCAAACTGATTTTCACGTAAAGTAAGTAACTGATTTCCAAGTAAAGATTTGATTTCAGTAGCCTATATCTTTAATTATATACTAGCCTACGTATTAGTTGTTTAGGATTCACACTTGCTTTGACAATGTAGCCTGTAAGCTTTCAAAGCCAATAAAGCACCTTGAATTTAAATGAGAGAGGGAGAGTGAGGCGGGGTTGAGGTGACCAAACACACATTAGTGACATTTTTGAAGATTATCGACGACATCAAGTTTATCCTCGAAGTGGAAAAATACAGGGAGTTGTATGATCCCAGCACATGCTCTACAAAGACACCAACGAAAAAAGCTTTGTGATGTCATTGCGAAGGCCATTGGAGAGACAGGTATATTCTATTTCTACCCACTGTCAACAAGTCGCAACACAAGTTCAGACCTGCTAGGAAACCTGGGCCACGATGCCACTTGAAAGCCCTGTCGCTACAATATTTTAGTAGTAATGTAACACATTCATGATTGTACATTTTTTTAACCTAGTCACAAATTCTGCCGAACACAACTGTTCTTCTGTAATGTAATACATTCATAGATTAGGCTACACTTCTTTTGACCAAGCTTGTCATGCTACTTTTGCCATGCGTGTGAAGTGAAGGAGTGGTGGGAGTAGTTTAGCCATTCATTTGTTTACAAAACTGCACAAGTCTCTTACTGCCATGTCATAGTGGAATTTATTGGTAACATACAAATGTATTTTATTTAGCAGTGATTGCATCTTTAAACAAAGTTATTTCATAACAAACCATGAACACCTGCATAAAATCTATGTCACATTACTGGTACTTATATTATTTATCTTTGTGGAATCTTATATGGTTCATTAACAAAGTCTTATGCCTAAAAGCTTCATCACATTCCTAACACTGAATGGTTTCTCTCCTGTGTGGATTCTTCTATGTTGAACTAATTCACCCTTTTTACGAAAAGCATTGCCACATTCCTGGCACTGATATGGTCTCTCTCCTGTATGGATTCTTCTATGTGTAACTAAACTACTACTTTGACTGAAAGCTTTGTCGCATTCCTCACACTGATATAGTTTCTCTCCTGTGTGGATTCTTCTATGTTCAAGTAATGTAGCCTTTTTACGAAAAGCACTGCTACATTCCTGGCACTGATATGGTTTCTCTCCTGTGTGGATTTTGTTATGGAAAAGTAAATTACTCTGTTCACTAAAAGCTTTGCCACATTCCCCACACTGATATGGTTTCTCTCCTGTGTGGATTCTTCGATGTTTAACTAAAGAACGTTTTTGACTAAAAGCTGTGCCACATTCCTCACAGTGATATGGTTTCTCTCCTGTGTGGATTGTTCTATGTTGACGTAATGTACCCTTTTTACGAAAAGCCCTGTCACATTCCTGGCACTGATATGGTTTCTCTCCTGTGTGGATTTTGCTATGTTGAAGTAAATGACTCTTTTGACAAAAGGCTTTGTCACATATCCCACACTGATATGGCTTCTCTCCTGTATGGACTCTTCTATGTTGAACTAAACTACTCAGGTGACTAAAAGCTCTGTCACATTCCTCACACTGATATGGTTTCTCTCCTGTGTGGATTCTTCTATGTCGAAGTAATGCACCCTTTCTACGAAAAGCCCTGTTACATTCCTGGCACTGATATGGCTTCTCTCCTGTGTGGATTCTTCTATGTTGAACTAAACTGCTCAGGCGACTAAAAGCTTTGTCACATTCCCCACACTGATATGGCTTCTCTCCTGTGTGGATTCTTCTATGTTGAACTAAACTACTCAGGCGACTAAAAGCTTTGTCACATTCCCCACACTGATATGGTTTCTCTCCTGTGTGGATTATTTGATGTTTAACTAAATGACCCTGTTGATTAAAAGCTTTGTCACATTCCTCACACTGATATGGTTTCTCTGCTGTCTTGCCCTCAACCTCCCCAGAAGAAACATCTTCACTCTCACTTCCAGAGCAGGAACTGGTAATAGGCCTGGTCCAGGGACTGGGGCTTGATTTACTAGGTGATTTCAGAACTCTGGTAGACTTAAGGCTGAGGCAGCGGGTTCTGAGTTGAGGAAGCAGCCCTCCTCTCTCCTCCTCTTCTGAACTCTGAGCTGTAGGACAGTCTGGAGTCACTGAAGTGGGCTGAGCATCACTGGCAGGTTCTGGTGCTCCATAGTCCTCTTTATCAGACTCTATTTTGATTTGTTCTTCAGTTGTGTTGGAGGATAAAGAGTCTCTTTCATTGTTCTCCACAGTTGGACTTTGGTAGAGAGGTGGGAGTTGAAGCTGCTCTCCCCCCTGACTGGACCACAGCTCCTGTTCCTCTTTAATCTGTGGGGGCTCTGGGAGAGAGAGCTGCTGGACATCTGGGGAAAACGGAAGATAAATATTAGGATAAAGCCTACTTAATTATTACCTTATGTTTACCTAATGTTACACAGCAAATTATATCAGCATATTCAGTGCAATGAACACCTTGGTGCAATGAAGACTATAATGCAATATTGAGGGGGTAAAGAGATACATAATTAAAATCTAAACAAACAATTGACAAGTACACACATTTGCATCACATTACAAACAACTGGGTGTCTGATGAGAAATGTGTGAGTTGAAGTATGTCAGGATCCTTTGGTTCAAATGATAAACCATCTATTTGTTTTAAGTCATCTGTTTTGGTGTGAATAGTTTGGGCGTGCATTTAAAAATGACCCATTACAAAATGGCACAACTTTTTCAGCTATCAATCATGCGGTCACTGCAGGGCATGGGACCATAAGTTCCAGTGCTTGGTACAGCCCATCCAAGTCACTAGATGAACAGTAAAGGATCATTTATGCTTTGTGAGACAAGCTGTGAGACACATTTAGTGATTTTGTGATTTGGAATGTCTCACAGGCTGTGAGCTGCTTGGGTTGTACCAAATTCAATTTCTAGCGGCTCACACCACGTCATTGTGTCTCACAGCTTTGATTGGTTGACTGGCCTGCAGAAACACAATGACAAAATAATTTACAGAATTGCTGCAGGTCAATCAACCAACGTTTGGGGCAAACACAAAGCTAACTGAAAAAAGTTTTAAATAGTTTTAAAAACGTTTGCGAAGGAAAGCCAAAGTATGCTGAGGCTAGATTCACACAAGACAATGGTGGAGGATTTGGAGTCAAAGGAAAAAGCGTCTATTTGTCAATATTTCAGATTTAAACCCAAAGCTTATGTTAATGGGGCAACCTAGAGTCGTCTTCTTGGGTGAAAACTGAGGCAAACAAACCAGTATGATTGCGCACAACTGTGCAGCTTCTACATGGCCATGGACACAAGACACTTGTCACTGAGCCCATGTATTGAGTAGAAATGCCGGGCCTGATTGCTATGGGCCTGGGCTGGGCTGGGCCCACATTTCTGGCCCTCGCAGGACCTCTACGGTGGCGGTCCAAGAGGTTGTTCTGGTGGACATAGGGACACAGTTGGTTAAAGACAGCGTGTTTGAATGTTGAATGTCTGTAGTTTTTGACGTCAGAGGGGTCAAGTGATGGTTTCCTCAGGAGAGTCGTGACTGTCTGGTAGTCTTGAAAGCAGAGGGAAACATCCCGTTACGAGACACGCGGGGCGGCTGTGGCTCAGGAGGTAGATGGTCGTAAGGTCGGCGGTTCGAATCCCGCCTCCTCCTGTCCACATGTCTAAGGTTGGGCAAAGACACTGAACCCCAAATTGTTCCCAGTGAGCAGGCTAGCACCTTGCATGGCAGCTGCCATCATTGGTGTGTGAATGGGTGAATGATTGCCAGCTATATTGCTATTGAATATCTAAGTAGCTAGCAACAGCTAGTTAGCAAGTAGCCTACATAGCTTCAACCATCACCCCAACGCCCGTCATGTCTACAACAACGTGTTACTGGCAATTTCCAACACTATGAATTAAGTAAAGCATTGAATTGCGACATAATCACAGCAGATTCATGGTGATAGTTCCAGACTAGTGAACAATAAATATGATGATAGTTCTAATGAACAGAGCAGCCGTATGCAATTCAACATGGAGGCTCCAGGAGGAACTAGCCTATCCTAGCCTAGCTAGCACTAGACAACAGATACGTACAAACTAGGACTGCTAGCTTAGTTATAGAGAATATGGGCAAACTGAATTCAGAACATGAAACAGTGACTCTTGACCCCAGTAGATGAGTATAAATATAGAACCTATTCTCTGTAGCTTGATCTCGGGTTGATTGTCCATCATTCTTTGAAGTTGCGCGATTTTCTCCTTGGATCTCCAGATTTCTTCTTGGCACTCTGAAAGCGTTTCTTCATACTGCCCACATATCTCCACAGCTGCCGCTGATAAACGCTGGTTCACAAAATCGACGAAGCGCTGTAGTTTGGACATTTTTACAGTTTAAAATGAGGGAAGGCCTAATTTGCACTACGCTAGCTACAGCAGTGAGCCTCACGAACGTCATGTCCGGTAGCGTTCTTACAAGGAATTTCAAAATAAAGGTCACGCAAACACAATTGTACTTTTTCCTATTTAACATACAGTACATGTAAAATATGCATACTCTAGTTAGTAGTACGCTAACACTTTCAGTCCAAAGGGAATCCGAATATGTGATTAACATTGGTAGGTTAATCGTCCACGTAAGTGTGGTAGCCAATACACTACAACACTCCATACAAAAGACATGGACCCAAATTAGGCTTTTCTACATTTTCAATTAAGATTTGAAAAGAAAAAGAGGCAAAAGTTCCTCACATTTCCCGTTTTTTAAAGAAAACAAACTGAGAACAACAGTGTTGCGGCGGAGGCTATAGGGGGGTGGGGGTGAGGTAGTAGGGAGGGGGAGGCTATAGGGGGGTGGGGGGAGGTGGTAGGGAGGGGGAGGCTATAGGGGGGTGGGGGGAGGTGGTAGGGAGGGGGAGGCTATAGGGGGGTGAGGAGGGGAGGTGGTAGGGAGGGGGAGGCTATAGGGGGGTGAGGAGGGGAGGTGGTAGGGAGGGGGAGGCTATAGGGGGGTGGGGGGGGGGTGGTAGGGAGGGGGAGGCTATAGGGGGGTGGGGGGAGGTGGTAGGGAGGGGGAGGCTATAGGGGGGTGGGGGGAGGTGGTAGGGAAGGGGAGGCTATAGGGGGGTGGGGGGAGGTGGTAGGGAGGAGGAGGCTATAGGGGGGTGGGGGGAGGTGGTAGGGAGGGGGAGGCTATAGGGGGTGGGGGGAGGTGGTAGGGAGTGGGAGGCTATAGGGGGGTGGGGGGAGGTGGTAGGGAGGGGGAGGCTATAGGGGGGTGGGGGGGGGGTGGTAGGGAGGGGGAGGCTATAGGGGGGTGGGGGGAGGTGGTAGGGAGGGGGAGGCTATAGGGGGGTGGGGGGAGGTGGTAGGGAGGGGGAGGCTATAGGGGGGTGAGGAGGGGAGGTGGTAGGGAGGGGGAGGCTATAGGGGGGTGGGGGGAGGTGGTAGGGAGGGGGAGGCTATAGGGGGGTGAGGAGGGGAGGTGGTAGGGAGGGGGAGGCTATAGGGGGGTGGGGGGAGGTGGTAGGGAGGGGGAGGCTATAGGGGGGTGGGGGGGGGGTGGTAGGGAGGGGGAGGCTATAGGGGGGTGGGGGGAGGTGGTAGGGAGGGGGAGGCTATAGGGGGGTGGGGGGAGGTGGTAGGGAAGGGGAGGCTATAGGGGGGTGGGGGGAGGTGGTAGGGAGGAGGAGGCTATAGGGGGGTGGGGGGAGGTGGTAGGGAGGGGGAGGCTATAGGGGGGTGGGGGGGGGGTGGTAGGGAGGGGGAGGCTATAGGGGGGTGGGGGGAGGTGGTAGGGAGGGGGAGGCTATAGGGGGGTGGTGGGGGGTGGTAGGGAGGGGGAGGCTGTAGGGGGGTGGGGGGGGTGGTAGGGAGGGGGAGGCTATAGGGGGGTGGGGGGAGGTGGTAGGGAGGGGGAGGCTATAGGGGGGTGGGGGGAGGAAGTAGGGAGGGGGAGGCTATAGGGGGGTGGGGGGAGGTGGTAGGGAGGGGGAGGCTATAGGGGGATGGGGGGGGGGGCGGTGGTAGGGAGGAAGAGGCTATAGGGGGGTGGGGGGAGGTGGTAGGGAGGGGGAGGCTTTAGGGGGGTGGGGGGAGGTGGTAGGGAGGGGGGCCCTCTACACGTCCAGGCCCAGGGCCCCATTTTCTCATGATCCGTCTATGTATAAAATGTAGACACAAACATATATTTGTCATTTCTCAAGTAGGTGGCCATTTGGAATAAGCCTAGGCTTTCAGACTGATTTCCACGTCTATCTTTTTTCTGTGAAGTGAAGATTTGATTTTGGTAACCTATATCTGTAATTATATACTAGCCTATGTATTAGTTGTTTAGGATTCACACTTGCTTTGACAATGTAGCCTGTAAGCTTTCAAAGCAAATAAAGCACCTTTGAATTTAAATGAGCGAGAGAGGGAGAGAGGAGCTGGGGGCGGGGTTGAGGTGACCAAACACATGAGACAGACGAACCCCAACTACATTAGTGACATTTTTGAAGATTATCGACGACATGAAGTTATTCCTCGTAGTGGAAAAATACAGGGAGTTGTATGATCCCAGCACATGCTCTACAAAGACACCAACGAAAAAAGCTTTGTGATGTCATTGCGAAGGCCATTGGAGAGACAGGTATATTCTATTTCTACCCACTGTCAACAAGTCGCAACACAAGTTCAGTTCAGAATCTCTGACGAGCGGAGAAATGCGCTTCTGGTGTGAACAGCAACGCTCCTGTGCGCGCGTGAACTCTTCGCTCCTGCGCTACGCTGCGGAAAGCCTGTGTGAACATAGCGTTAGGCTATTTTAGGTTTCTTGTTACACTACAAAAAGGTGAACAAAGATTGACCAGATTGATGGAAAGTGCATGGGTAAGGCTCACGTGATGAATGAGAATCTTGGCAGAATATTCATCTTCAGCACCTCAGCCCTCCCCCACAGTCATTGGCAAAGAAGATCATCTCTTTATGTTCCGCAATATTGAGGCTGGCAAAGAAGATCATCTCTTTATGTTCCGCAATATTGAGGCTATGACTATGAATCCCAAGTATTTAATTTCATTATGTTTCCACATGAATGGTGCAGTCTGCTCTGGACTTCCCCCTGCAGACCTGCTGGGCCACGATGCCACTTGAAAGCCCTGTCACTACAATATTTTAGTAGTAATGTAACACATTTATGATTGTACATTTTTGACCTAGCCACAAATTCTCCCGAACACAACTGTTCTTCTGTAATGTAATACATTCATAGATTAGGCTACACTTCTTTTGACCAAGCTTGTCATGCTACTTTTGCCATGCGTGGGAAGTGAAGGAGTGGTGGGAGTAGTTTAGCCATTCATTTGTTTACAAAACTGCACAAGTCTCTTACTGCCATGTCATAGTGGAATTTATTGGTAACATACAGACACCCCCAGACATACAGGTAACATACTATTTTGACTAAGAGCATTGTCACAGTCCTCACACTGCTATGGTTTCTCTTCTGTGTGGATTCTTCTATGTCTAAGTAAACTACTACTTTGACCATACGCTTTGTCACATTCTGTACATTGAAATAGTTTATCTCCTGTGTGGGTTCTTTCATGGATAACCAAATACCTCCGGTATCTAAAAGCTTTGTCACATTCCTCACACTGATATGGTTTCTCTCCTGTGTGGTTTCTTCGATGTTTAACTAAATCACCTTTTTCACTAAAAGCCTTGTCACATTCCTCACACTGATATGGTTTCTCTCCTGTGTGGATTCTTCTATGTTTAACTAAATTACCCCGTTGATTAAAAGCTTTGCCACATTCCTGGCACTGATATGGTTTCTCTCCTGTGTGGATTTTTTTATGTTGAAGTAAATGACTCTTTTGACTAAAGGCTTTGTCACATTCCAAACACTGATATGGCTTCTCTCCTGTGTGGGTTCTTCGATGGTGAACTAAACTACTCAGGTGACTAAAAGCTTTGTCACATTCCTCACACTGATATGGTTTCTCTCCTGTGTGGATTCTTCTATGTTGAAGTAATGTACACGTTTTACTAAAAGCCCTGTTACATTCCTGGCACTGATATGGTTTCTTTCCTGTGTGGATTCTTCTATGCTTGACTAAACTACTCCTTTGACTAAAAGCTTTGTCACATTCCTCACACTGATATGGTTTCTCTCCTGTGTGGATTCTTCTATGTTTAAGTAAACTACTCAGGTGAGTAAAAGCTTTGTCACATTCCTCACACTGATATGGTTTCTCTCCTGTGTGGATTTTTTTATGTTGACGTAAATTACTCTTTTGTCTAAAGGCTTTGTCACATTCCAAACACTGATATGGCTTCTCTCCTGTGTGGATTCCTCTATGTTGAACTAAACTACTCGAGCGACTAAAAAATTTGTCACATTCCTCACACTGATATGGTTTCACTCCTGTGTGGTTTCTTCGATGTTTAACTAAATCACCTTTTTCACTAAAAGCCTTGTCACATTCCTCACACTGATATGGTTTCTCTCCTGTGTGGATTCTTCTATGTTGAAGTAATGTACACGTTTTACTAAAAGCCCTGTTACATTCCTGGCACTGATATGGTTTCTTTCCTGTGTGGATTCTTCTATGCTTGACTAAACTACTCCTTTGACTAAAAGCTTTGTCACATTCCTCACACTGATATGGTTTCTCTCCTGTGTGGATTCTTCTATGTTTAAGTAAACTACTCAGGTGAGTAAAAGCTTTGTCACATTCCCCACATTGATATGGCTTCTCTCCTGTGTGGATTCTTCGATGTTTAACTAAATCACCTTTTTGACAAAAAGCCTTGTCACATTCCTCACACTGATATGGTTTCTCTCCTGTGTGGATTCTTCTATGTTTAACTAATTTACCCTGTTGATTAAAAGCTTTGCCACATTCCTCACACTGATATGGTTTATCTGCTGTCTTGTCCTCAGCCTCCCCAGAAGAAACATCTTCACTCTCACTTCCATAGCAGGAACTGGTAATAGGCCTGGTCCAGGGACTGGGGGTGGTCTTGGTCCTGAGGCTTGATTTACTAGGTGATTTCAGACCTCTGGTAGACTGAAGGCTGAGGCAGCGGGTCGTGAGTTGAGGAAGCAGCCCTCCTCTCTCCTCCTCTTCTGAACTCTGAGCTGTAGGACAGTCTGGACTTACAGAAGTGGGCTGAGCATCACTGGCAGGTTCTGGTGCTCCATAGTCCTCTTTATCAGACTCTATTTTGATTTGTTCTTCAGTTGTGTTGGAGGATAAAGAGTCTCTTTCATTGTTCTCCACAGTTGGACTTTGGTAGAGAGGTGGGAGTTGAAGCTGCTCTCCCCCCTGACTGGACCACAGCTCCTGTTCCCCTTTAATCTGTGAGGGCTCTGGGAGAGAGAGCTGCTGGACATCTGGGGGAAAACGGAAGATAAATATTAGGATAAAGCCTACTTCATTATTACCTTATGTTTACCTAATCTTACACGGCAAATTATATCAGCAGATTCGGTGCAATGAACACCTTGCTGCAATACACACTATAATGCAATATTGAGGGGGTAAAATTAGAATAATAATGAATATTTAAACAAACAAACAATTGACAAGTACGAGGGTTGCAAAATTCCCGGAATATTCAAAGTTGGAAACTTTCCATGGGAATTAACGGGAATTTATGGGAATTAACAGGAATTAATGGGAATTACCGTGAATTTGGATGTTATTTATACCAACTGTATTTACCTTGTCATAGACATAAATATAAATATTTTGCCTTGTCATAAGCAAACATGCAGGCAAACATTTCTCATACAATTTTTGCAAATTACATTTTTCGCTTAATCTATTTGTGAGTAGAACCTAAATGAATTCTACAGCCCTCTTAGTGTGTGAGTTACTTATGATCATATACAATGGTTCAGATCAAAAAGTTGACAAAACTAGCACTTTTGAGAAAGTCTGATAATTGCTCTACCATCGTTTTGGTTATACATATGTGGGTGGGCACCTTGAAAAATCATTCAAGCTTCGAGCTTCTTGTCTTTGAAATCAAGAGTTTAACATGTTTTTGAATGATTTTTCAAGGTGCCCATCCACATCCATTGTATGACCTAAATGGTGGTAGAGCAATTATCAACTTTCTCAAAAGTGCTAGTTTTGTCAACGTTTTGATCTGAACCATTGTATATGATCATAAGTAACCTTAAAACAGGGCTAAACATGATTTTCCCCTTTACTACTCCTTTAATTCGATTCGGCAAGATGGCGCTGATCAAACTGTTTCAGGAAGTAAATCGCAGCCTGGACCCTTGGTTCTAATCTATTAATACATCCATGGTTCTAATCTATTAATACATCCATGGTTCTAATCTATTAATACATCCATGGTTCTAATCTATTAATACATCCATGGTTCTAATCTATTAATACATCCATGGTTCTAATCTATTAATACATCCATGGTTCTAATGAACTCGTGAACAGAGCAGCCGCATCCAATTCAATATGGAGGCTCCAGGAGGAACTAGCCTATCCTAGCCTAGCTAGCACTAGACAACAGATACGTAGCCTACAAACTACAAACTAGGACTGCTAGCTTAGTTATAGAGAATATGGGAAAACTGAATTCAGAACATGAAACAGTGACTCTTGACCACAGTAGATGAGTATAAATATAGAACCTATTCTCTGTAGCTTGATCTCGGGTTGATTGTCCATCATTCTTTGCAGTTGCGCGATTTTCTCCTTGGATCGACAGATTTCTTCTTGGCACTCTGAAAGCGTTTCTTCATACTGCCCACATATCTCCACAGCTGCCGCTGATAAACGCTGGTTCACAAAATCGACGAAGCGCTGTAGTTTGGACATTTTTACAGTTTAAAATGAGGGAAGGCCTAATTTGCACTACGCTAGCTACAGCAGTGAGCGTGAGCCTCACGAACGTCATGTCCGGTAGCGTTCTTACAAGGAATTTCAAAATAAAGGTCACGCAAACACAATTGTACTTTTTCCTATTTAACATACAGTACATGTAAAATATGCATACTCTAGTAGTAGACTAACACTTTCAGTCCAAAGGGAATCCGAATATGTGATTAACATTGGTAGGTTTATCGTCCACACAAGTGTGGTAGCCAGTACACTACAACACTCCATACAAAAGACATGGACCCAAATTAGGCTTTTCTACATTTTCAATAAAGATTTGAAAAGAAAAAGAGGCAAAAGTTCCTCACATTTCCAGTTTTTTAAAGAAAACAAACTGAGAACAACAGTGTTGCGGCGGAGGCTATAGGGGGGTGGGGGGGGGGGGTAGGGAGGGGGAGGCTATAGGGGGGTGGGGGGGGGGTGGTAGGGAGGGGGAGGCTATAGGGGGGTGGGGGGAGGTGGTAGGGAGGGGGAGGCTATAGGGGGGTGAGGAGGGGAGGTGGTAGGGAGGGGGAGGCTATAGGGGGGTGAGGGGAGGTGGTAGGGAGGGGGAGGCTATAGGGGGGTGGGGGGAGGTGGTAGGGAGGGGGAGGCTATAGGGGGGTGGGGGGAGGTGGTAGGGAGGGGGAGGCTATAGGGGGGTGGGGGGAGGTGGTAGGGAGGGGGAGGCTATAGGGGGGTGGGGGGAGGTGGTAGGGAGGGGGAGGCTATAGGGGGGTGAGGAGGGGAGGTGGTAGGGAGGGGGAGGCTATAGGGGGGTGGGGGGAGGTGGTAGGGAGGGGGAGGCTATAGGGGGGTGAGGAGGGGAGGTGGTAGGGAGGGGGAGGCTATAGGGGGGTGGGGGGAGGTGGTAGGGAGGGGGGCCCTCTACACGTCCAGGCCCAGGGCCCCATTTTTTCATGATCCGTCTATGTATAAAATGTAGACACAAACATATATTTGTCATTTCTCAAGAAGTTGGCAATTTGGAATAAGCCTAGGCTTTCACACTGATTTCCACGTAAAGTAAGTAACTGATTTCCAAGTAAAGATTTGATTTTGGTAGCCTATATCTTTAATTATATACTAGCCTACGTATTAGTTGTTTAGGATTCACACTTGCTTTGACAATGTAGCCTGTAAGATTTCAAAGCCAATAAAGCACCTTTGAATTTAAATGAGAGAGAGAGGGAGAGAGGAGCTGGGGGCGGGGTTGAGGTGACCAAACACATGAGAGACAGACGAACCCCAACTACATTAGTGACAGCACATGCTCTACAAAGACACCAACGAAAAAAGCTTTGTGATGTCATTGCGAAGGCCATTGGAGAGACAGGTATATTCTATTTCTACCCACTGTCAACAAGTCGCAACACAAGTTCAGTTCAGAATCTCTGACGAGCGGAGAAATGCGCTTCTGGTGTGAACAGCAACGCTCCTGTGCACGCGTGAACTCTTTGACCCTGCGCTACGCTGCGGAAAGCCTGTGTGAACATAGCGTTAGGCTATTTTAGGTTTCTTGTGACACTACAAAAAGGTGAACAAAGATTGACCAGATTGATGGAAAGTGCATGGGTAAGGCTCACGTGATGAATGAGAATCTTGGCAGAATATTCATCTTCAGCACCTCAACCCTCCCCCACAGTCATTGGCAAAGAAGATCATCTCTTTATGTTCCGCAATATTGAGGTTAGACTATGAATCCCAAGTATTTAATTTAATTATGTTTCCACATGAATGGTGCAGTCTGCTCTGGACTTCCCCCTGCAGACCTGCTGGGCCACGATGCCACTTGAAAGCCCTGTCACTACAATATTTTAGTAGTAATGTAACACATTCATGATTGTACATTTTTGACCTAGCCACAAATTCTCCCGAACACAACTGTTCTTCTGTAATGTAATACATTCATAGATTAGGCTACACTTCTTTTGACCAAGCTTGTCATGCTACTTTTGCCATGCGTGGGAAGTGAAGGAGTGGTGGGAGTAGTTTAACCATTCATTTGTTTACAAAACTGCACAAGTCTCTTACTGCCATGTCATAGTGGAATTTATTGGTAACATACAGACACCCCCAGACATACAGGTAACATACTATTTTGACTAAAAGCATTGTCACAGTGCTATGGTTTCTCTTCTGTGTGGATTCTTCTATGTCTAAGTAAACTACTACTTTGACCATACGCTTTGTCACATTCCGTACATTGAAATGGTTTATCTCCTGTGTGGGTTCTTTCATGGATAACTAAATAACTCCGGTTACTAAAAGCTTTGCCACATTCCTCACACTGATATGGTTTCTCTCCTGTGTGGATTCTTCTATGTCTATGTAAACTACTACTTTGACCATACGCTTTGTCACATTCTGTACATTGAAATGTTTTATCTCCTGTGTGGGTTCTTTCATGGATAACTAAATACCTCCGGCATCTAAAAGCTTTGTCACATTCCTCACACTGATATGGTTTATCTCCTGTGTGGGTTCTTTCATGGGTAACTAAATACCTCCGGTTACTAAAAGCTTTGTCACATTCTGTACATTGAAATGGTTTATCTCCTGTGTGGGTTCTTTCATGGAAAACTAAATAACTCCAGTTACTAAAAGCTTTGTCACATTCCTCACACTGATATGGTTTCTCTCCTGTGTGGATTCTTCTATGTTGAATTAATGCATACTTTTTAAGAAAAGCCCTGTTACATTCCTGGCACTGATATGGTTTCTCTCCTGTGTGGATTTTTTTATGTTGATGTAAATTACTCTTTTGTCTAAAGGCTTTGTCACATTCCCCACACTGATATGGCTTCTCTCCTGTGTGGATTCTTCTATGTTGAACTAAACTACTAAGGCGACTAAAAGCTTTGTCACATTCCTCACACTGATATGGCTTCTCTGCTGTGTGGATTATTTGATGTTTAACTAAATGACCCTGTTGATTAAAAGCTTTGCCACATTCCCCACATTGATATGGCTTCTCTCCTGTGTGGATTCTTCGATGTTTAACTAAATCACTTTTTTGACAAAAAGCCTTGTCACATTCCTCACACTGATATGGTTTCTCTCCTGTGTGGATTCTTCGATGTTTAACTAAATTACCCCGTTCCTTAAAAGCTTTGCCACATTCCTCACACTGATATGGTTTATCTGCTGTCTTGTCCTCAGCCTCCCCAGAAGAAACATCTTCACTCTCACTTCCATAGCAGGAACTGGTAATAGGCCTGGTCCAGGGACTGGGGGTGGTCTTGGTCCTGAGGCTTGATTTACTAGGTGATTTCAGACCTCTGGTAGACTGACGCCTGAGGCAGCGGGTCGTGAGTTGAGGAAGCAGCCCTCCTCTCTCCTCCTCTTCTGAACTCTGAGCTGTAGGACAGTCTGGACTTACAGAAGTGGGCTGAGCATCACTGGCAGGTTCTGGTGCTCCATAGTCCTCTTTATCAGACTCTATTTTGATTTGTTCTTCAGTTGTGTTGGAGGATAAAGAGTCTCTTTCATTGTTCTCCACAGTTGGACTTTGGTAGAGAGGTGGGAGTTGAAGCTGCTCTCCCCCCTGACTGGACCACAGCTCCTGTTCCCCTTTAATCTGTGGGGGCTCTGGGAGAGAGAGCTGCTGGACATCTGGGGAAAATAGAAGATAAATATTAGGATAAAGCCTGCTTCATTATTACCTTATGTTTACCTAATGTTACACGGCAAATTATATCAGCAGATTCGGTGAAATGAACACCTTGGTGCAATACAGACTATAATGCAATATTGAGGGGGTAAAATTAGATAAATAATTAAAATGTAAACAAACAATTGACAAGTACACACATTTGCATCACACTACAAACAACTGGGTGTCTGATGAGAAATGTGTGGTGAAGTCTGTGTCAGGATCCTTTGGTTCAAATGATAAACCATCTGTTTGTTTTATGTCATCTGTTTTGGTGTGAATAGTTTGGGCGCGCATTTCAAATGACCCATTACAAAATGGCACACCTTTTTCAGCTATCAATCATGCGGTCACTGCAGGGCATTGGACCATAAGTTCCAGTGCTTGGTACAGCCCATCCAAGTCACTAGATGAACAGTAAAGGATCATTTATGCTTTGTGAGACACATTTAGTGATTTTGTGATTTGGAATGTCTCACAGGCTGTGAGCTGCTTGGGTTGTACCAAATTAAATTTCTAGCGGCTCACACCACGTCATTGTGTCTCACAGCTTTGATTGGTTGACTGGCCTGCAGAAACACAACAACAAAATAATTCACAGAATAGCTGCAGGTCAATCAACCAACGTTTGGGGCAAACACAAAGCTAACTGAAAAAAGTTTTAAACTTTTAAAAACGTTTGCGAAGGAAAGCCAAAGTATGCTGAGGCTAGATTCACACAAGACAATGGTTGAGGATTTGGAGTCAAAGGAAAAAGCGTCTATTTGTCAATATTTCAGATTTAAACCCAAAGCCGATGTTAATGGGGCAACCTAGAGTCGTCTTCTTGGGTGAAAACTGAGGCAAACAAACCAGTCTGATTGCGCACAACTGTGCAGCTTCTACATGGCCATGGACACAAGACACTTGTCACTGAGCCCATCTATTGAGTAGAAATGCCGGGCCTGATTGCTATGGGCCTGGGCTGGGCTGGGGACGACATTCCCGGCCCTCGCAGGACCTCTACGGTGGCGGTCCAAGAGGTTGTCCTGGTGGACATAGGGACACAGTTGGTTAAAGACAGCGTGTTTGAATGTTGAATGTCTGTAGTTTTTGACGTCAGAGGGGTCAAGTGATGGTTTCCTCAGGAGAGTCGTGACTGTCTGGTAGTCTTGAAAGCAGAGGGAAACATCCCGTTACGAGAGACGCGGGGCGGCTGTGGCTCAGGAGGTAGATGGTCGTAAGGTCGGCGGTTCGAATCCCGCCTCCTCCTGTCCACATGTCTAAGGTTAGGCAAAGACACTGAACCCCAAATTGTTCCCAGTGAGCAGGCTAGCACCTTGCATGGCAGCTGCCATCATTGGTGTGTGAATGGGTGAATGATTGCCAGCTATATTGCTATTGAATATCTAAGTAGCTAGCAACAGCTAGTTAGCAAGTAGCCTACATAGCTTCAACAATCACACCAACGCCCGTCATGTCTACAAAAACGTGTTACTGGCAATTTCCAACACTATGAATTAAGTAAAGCATTGAATTGCGACATAATCACAGCAGATTCATGGTGATAGTTCCAGACTAGTGAACAATAAATATGATGATAGTTCTAATGAACAGAGCAGCCGCATGCAATTCAATATGGAGGCTCCAGGAGGAACTAGCCTATCCTAGCCTAGCTAGCACTAGACAACAGATACGTACCAACTAGGACTAGCTTAGTTATAGAGAATATGGGGAAACTGAATTCAGAACATGAAACAGTGACTCTTGACCACAGTAGATGAGTATAAATATAGAACCTATTCTCTGTAGCTTGATCTCGGGTTGATTGTCCATCATTCTTTGCAGTTGCGCGATTTTCTCCTTGGATCGACAGATTTCTTCTTGGCACTCTGAAAGCGTTTCTTCATACTGCCCACATATCTCCACAGCTGCCGCTGATAAACGCTGGTTCACAAAATCGACGAATCGCTGTAGTTTGGACATTTTTACAGTTTAAAATGAGGGAAGGCCTAATGTGCACTACGCTAGCTACAGCAGTGAGCGTGAGCCTCACGGACGTCATGTCCGGTAGCGTTCTTACAAGGAATTTCAAAATAAAGGTCACGCAAACACAATTGTACTTTTTCCTATTTAACATACAGTACATGTAAAATATGCATACTCTAGTAGTAGACTAACACTTTCAGTCCAAAGGGAATCCGAATATGTGATTAACATTGGTAGGTTTATCGTCCACGTAAGTGTGGTAGCCAATACACTACAACACTCCATACAAAATATATGGACCCAAATTAGGCTTTTCTACATTTTCAATAAAGATTTGAAAAGAAAAAGAGGCAAAAGTTCCTCACATTTCCAGTTTTTTAAAGAAAACAAACTGAGAACAACAGTGTTGCGGCGGAGGCTATAGGGGGGTGGGGGGGGGGCGGTAGGGAGGGGGAGGCTATAGGGGGGTGAGGAGGGGAGGTGGTAGGGAGGGGGAGGCTATAGGGGGGTGGGGGGGGTGGTAGGGAGGGGGAGGCTATAGGGGGGTGGGGGGAGGTGGTAGGGAGGGGGAGGCTATAGGGGGGTGGGGGGAGGTGGTAGGGAGGGGGGGGCTATAGGGGGGTGGGGGGAGGTGGAGGCTGTAGGGGGGTGGGGGGAGGTGGTAGGGAGGGGGAGGCTATAGGAAGGTGGGGGGAGGTGGTAGGGAGGGGGGCCCCTCTACACGTCCAGGCCCAGGGCCCCATTTTCTCATGATCCGTCTATGTATAAAATGTAGACACAAACATATATTTGTCATTTCTCAAGTAGGTGGCCATTTGGAATAAGCCTAGGCTTTCACACTGATTTCCACGTCTATCTTTTTTCTGTCAAGTAAAGATTTGATTTTGGTAAACTATATCTGTAATTATATACTAGCCTATGTATTAGTTGTTTAGGATTCACACTTTCTTTGACAATGTAGCCTGTAAGCTTTCAAAGCCAATAAAGCACCTTTGAATTTAAATGAGAGAGAGAGGGAGAGAGGAGCTGGGGGCGGGGTTGAGGTGACCAAACACATGAGAGACAGACGAACCCCAACTACATTAGTGACAGCACATGCTCTACAAAGACACCAACGAAAAAAGCTTTGTGATGTCATTGCGAAGGCAATTGGAGAGACAGGTATATTCTATTTCTACCCACTGTCAACAAGTCGCAACACAAGTTCAGTTCAGAATCTCTGACGAGCGGAGAAATGCGCTTCTGGTGTGAACAGCAACGCTCCTGTGCACGCGTGAACTCTTCGCTCCTGCGCTAGGCTGCGGAAAGCCTGTGTGAACATAGCGTTAGGCTATTTTAGGTTTCTTGTCGCACTACAAAAAGGTGAACAAAGATTGACCAGATTGATGGAAAGTGCATGGGTAAGGCTCACGTGATGAATGAGAATCTTGGCAGAATATTCATCTTCAGCACCTCAGCCCTCCCCCACAGTCATTGGCAAAGAAGATCATCTCTTTATGTTCCGCAATACTGAGGCTATGAATCCCAAGTATTTAATTTCATTATGTTTCCACATGAATGGTGCAGTCTGCTCTGGACTTCCCCCTGCAGACCTGCTGGGCCACGATGCCACTTGAAAGCCCTGTCACTACAATATTTTAGTAGTAATGTAACACATTCATGATTGTACATTTTTGACCTAGCCACAAATTCTCCCGAACACAACTGTTCTTCTGTAATGTAATACATTCATATATTAGGCTACACTTCTTTTGACCAAGCTTGTCATGCTACTTTTGCCATGCGTGGGAAGTGAAGGAGAGGTGGGAGTAGTTTAACCATTCATTTGTTTACAAAACTGCACAAGTCTCTTACTGCCATGTCATAGTGGAATTTATTGGTAACATACAGACACCCCCAGACATACAGGTAACATACTCTTTTGACTAAAAGCATTGTCACAGTGCTATGGTTTCTCTTCTGTGTGGATTCTTCTATGTCTAAGTAAACTACTACTTTGACCATACGCTTTGTCACATTCTGTACATTGAAATGGTTTATCTCCTGTGTGGGTTCTTTCATGGATAACTAAATAACTCCGGTTACTAAAAGCTTTGTCACATTCCTCACACTGATATGGTTTCTCTCCTGTGTGGATTCTTCTATGTCTAAGTAAACTACTACTTTGACCATACACTTTGTCACATTCTGTACATTGAAATGGTTTATCTCCTGTGTGGGTTCTTTCATGGATAACTAAAGACCTCCGGCATCTAAAAGCTTTGTCACATTCCTCACACTGATATGGTTTATCTCCTGTGTGGGTTCTTTCATGGGTAACTAAATACTTCCGGTATTTAAAAGCTTTGTCACATTCCTCACACTGATATGGTTTCTCTCCTGTGTGGATTCTTCTATGTTGAATTAATGCATACTTTTTAAGAAAAGCCCTGTTACATTCCTGGCACTGATATGGTTTCTCTCCTGTGTGGATTTTTTTATGTTGACGTAAATTACTCTTTTGTCCAAAGGCTTTGTCACATTCCTCACACTGATATGGTTTCTCTCCTGTGTGGATTCTTCTATGTTTAACTAAACTACTCAGGCGACTAAACGCTTTGTCACATTCCCCACACTGATATGGCTTCTCTCCTGTGTGGATTCTTCCATGTTGAACTAAACTACTCAGGCGACTAAAAGCTTTGTCACATTCTCCACACTGATATGGTTTCTCTGCTGTCTTGACCTCAACCTCCCCAGAAGAAACATCTTCACTCTCACTTCCAGAGCAGGAACTGGTAATAGGCCTGGTCCAGGGACTGGGGGTGGTCTTGGTCCTGAGGCTTGATTTACTAGGTGATTTCAGAACTCTGGTAGACTGAAGGCTGAGGCAGCGGGTCGTGAGTTGAGGAAGCAGCCCTCCTCTCTCCTCCTTCTCCTCTTCTGAACTCTGAGCTGTAGGACAGTCTGGACTTACAGAAGTGGGCTGAGCATCACTGGCAGGTTCTGGTGCTCCATAGTCCTCTTTATCAGACTCTATTTTGATTTGTTCTTCAGTTGTGTTGGAGGATAAAGAGTCTCTTTCATTGTTCTCCACAGTTGGACTTTGGTAGAGAGGTGGGAGTTGAAGCTGCTCTCCCCCCTGACTGGACCACAGCTCCTGTTCCCCTTTAATCTGTGGGGGCTCTGGGAGAGAGAGCTGCTGGACATCTGGGGAAAATAGAAGATAAATATTAGGATAAAGCCTGCTTCATTATTACCTCATGTTTACCTAATCTTACACGGCAAATTATATCAGCAGATTCGGTGCAATGAACACCTTGCTGCAATACACACTATAATGCAATATTGAGGGGGTAAAATTAGAATAATAATGAATATTTAAACAAACAAACAATTGACAAGTACGAGGGTTGCAAAATTCCCGGAATATTCAAAGTTGGAAACTTTCCATGGGAATTAACGGGAATTTATGGGAATTAACAGGAATTAACGGGAATTTGGATGTTATTTATACCAACTGTATTTACCTTGTCATAAACAGACATAAATATAAATATTTTGCTTTGTCATAAGCAAACATGCTGGCAAACATTTCTAATACAATTTTTGCTAATTCAATTTTTTGCTTAATCTATTTGTGAGTAGAACCTAAATGAATTCTACAGCCCTCTTAGTGTGTGAGTTACTTATGATCATATACAATGGTTCAGATCAAAAAGTTGACAAAACTAGCACTTTTGAGAAAGTCTGATAATTGCTCTACCATCGTTTTGGTTATACATATGTGGGTGGGCACCTTGAAAAATCATTCAAGCTTCGAGCTTCTTGTCTTTGAAATCGAGAGTTTAACATGTTTTTGAATGATTTTTTCAAGGTGCCCAGCCACATCCATTGTATGACCCAAACGGTGATAGAGCAATTATCAACTTTCTCAAAAGTGCTAGTTTTGTCAACGTTTTGATCTGAACCATTGTATATGATCATAAGTAACCTTAAAACAGGGCTAAACATGATTTCCCCCTTTACTACTCCTTTAATTCGATTCGGCAAGATGGCGCTGATCAAAATGTTTCAGGAAGTAAATCGCAGCCTGGACCCTTGGTTCTAATCTATTAATACATCCATGGTTCTAATCTATTAATACATCCATGGTTCTAATCTATTAATACATCCATGGTTCTAATCTATTAATACATCCATGGTTCTAATCTATTAATACATCCATGGTTCTAATCTATTAATACATCCATGGTTCTAATCTATTAATACATCCATGGTTCTAATCTATTAATACATCCATGGTTCTAATCTATTAATACATCCATGGTTCTAATGAACTCGTGAACAGAGCAGCCGCATCCAATTCAAAATGGAGGCTCCAGGAGGAACTAGCCTATCCTAGCCTAGCTAGCACTAGACAACAGATAAGTAGCCTACAAACCACAAACTAGAACAGCTAGCTAACTTAGTTATAGAGAATATGGGAAAACTGAATTCAGAACATGAAACAGTGACTCTTGACCACAGTAGATGAGTATAAATATAGAACCTGTTCTCTGTAGCTTGATCTCGGGTTGATTGTCCATCATTCTTTGAAGTTGCGCGATTTTCTCCTTGGATCGACAGATTTCTTCTTGGCACTCTGAAAGCGTTTCTTCATACTGCCCACATATCTCCACAGCTGCCGCTGATAAACGCTGGTTCACAAAATCGACGAAGCGCTGTAGTTTGGACATTTTTACAGTTTAAAATGAGGGAAGGCCTAATTTGCACTACGCTAGCTACAGCAGTGAGCGTGAGCCTCACGAACGTCATGTCCGGTAGCGTTCTTACAAGGAATTTCAAAATAAAGGTCACGCAAAGACAATTGTACTTTTTCCTATTTAACATACAGTACATGTAAAATACGCATACTCTAGTTAGTAGTAGGCTAACACTTTCAGTCCAAAGGGAATCCGAATATGTGATTAACATTGGTAGGTTTATCGTCCACGTAAGTGTGGTAGCCAATACACTACAACACTCCATACAAAATACATGGACCCAAATTAGGCTTTTCTACATTTTCAATAAAGATTTGAAAAGAAAAAGAGGCAAAAGTTCCTCACATTTCCATTTTTTTAAAGAAAACAAACTGAGAACAACAGTGTTGCGGCGGAGGCTATAGGGGGGTGGGGGGAGGTGGTAGGGAGGGGGAGGCTATAGGGGGGTGGGGGGGGGTGGTAGGGAGGGGGAGGCTATAGGGGGGAGGGGGGTGGTAGGGAGGTGGAGGCTATAGGGGGGTGGGGGGAGGTGATAGGGAGGCGGAGGCTATAGGGGGGTGAGGGGAGGTGGTAGGGAGGTGGAGGCTATAGGGGGGTGGGGGGAGGTGGTAGGGAGGGGGAGGCTATAGGGGGGGGGGTAGGGAGGGGGAGGCTATAGGGGGGTGGGGGGAGGTGGTAGGGAGGGGGAGGCTATAGGGGGGTGGGGGGGGGTGGTAGGGAGGGGGAGGCTATAGGGGGGTGGGGGGAGGTGGTAGGGAGGGGGAGGCTATAGGGGGGTGGAGGTGGTAGGGAGGAAGAGGCTATAGGGGGGTGGGGGGGAGAGGTGGTAGGGAGGGGGAGGCTATAGGGGGGTGGGGGGAGGTGGTAGGGAGGGGGAGGCTATAGGGGGGTGGGGGGAGGTGGTAGGGAGGGGGAGGCTGTAGGGGGGTGGGGGGAGGTGGTAGGGAGGGGGAGGCTATAGGGGGGTGGGGGGAGGTGGTAGGGAGGGGGAGGCTATAGGGGGGTGGGGGGAGGTGGTAGGGAGGGGGAGGCTGTAGGGGGGTGGGGGGAGGTAGTAGGGAGGGGGAGGCTATAGGGGGGTGGGGGGAGGTGGTAGGGAGGGGGGCCCCTCTACACGTCCAGGCTCAGGGCCCCATTTTTTCATGATCCGTCTATGTATAAAATGTAGACACAAACATATATTTGTCATTTCTCAAGAAGTTGGCAATTTGGAATAAGCCTAGGCTTTCAAACTGATTTCCACGTAAAGTAACTGATTTCCAAGTAAAGATTTGATTTTGGTAGCCTATATCTTTAATTATATACTAGCCTACGTATTAGTTGTTTAGGATTCACACTTGCTTTGACAATGTAGCCTGTAAGCTTTCAAAGCCAATAAAGCACCTTTGAATTTAAATGAGAGAGAAAGGGAGAGAGGAGCTGGGGGCGGGGTTGAGGTGACCAAACACATGAGAGAGACAGACGAACCCCAACTACATTAGTGACATTTTTGAAGATTATCGACGACATGAAGTTAATCCTCGTAGTGGAAAAATACAGGGAGTTGAATGATCCCAGCACATGCTCTACAAAGACACCAACGAAAAAAGCTTTGTGATGTCATTGCGAAGGCCATTGGAGAGACAGGTATATTCTATTTCTACCCACTGTCAACAAGTCGCAACACAAGTTCAGTTCAGAATCTCTGACGAGCGGAGAAATGCGCTTCTGGTGTGAACAGCAACGCTCCTGTACGCGCGTGAACTCTTCGCTCCAGCGCTAGGTTGCGGAAAGCCTGTGTGAACATAGCGTTAGGCTATTTTAGGTTTCTTGTTACACTACAAAAAGGTGAACAAAGATTGACCAGATTGATGGAAAGTGCATGGGTAAGGCTCACGTGATGAATGAGAATCTTGGCAGAATATTCATCTTCAGCACCTCAGCCCTCCCCCAGAGTCATTGGCAAAGAAGATCATCTCTTTATGTTTCGCAATATTGAGGCTATCACTATGAATCCCAAGTATTTAATTTCATTATGTTTCCACATGAATGGTGCAGTCTGCTCTGGACTTCCCCTGCAGACCTGCTGGGCCACGATGCCACTTGAAAGCCCTGTCACTACAATATTTTAGTAGTAATGTAACACATTCATGATTGTACATTTTTGACCTAGCCACAAATTCTCCCGAACACAACTGTTCTTCTGTAATGTAATACATTCATAGATTAGGCTACACTTCTTTTGACCAAGCTTGTCATGCTACTTTTGCCATGCGTGGGAAGTGAAGGAGTGGTGGGAGTAGTTTAACCATTCATTTGTTTACAAAACTGCACAAGTCTCTTACTGCCATGTCATAGTGGAATTTATTGGTAACATACAGACACCCCCAGACATACAGGTAACATACTATTTTGACTAAAAGCATTGTCACAGTGCTATGGTTTCTCTTCTGTGTGGATTCTTCTATGTCTAAGTAAACTACTACTTTGACCATACGCTTTGTCACATTCTGTACATTGAAATGGTTTATCTCCTGTGTGGGTTCTTTCATGGATAACTAAATAACTCCGGTTACTAAAAGCTTTGTCACATTCCTCACCCTGATATGGTTTCTCTCCTGTGTGGATTCTTCTATGTAGAATGAATGCATCCTTTTTACGAAAAGCCCTGTTACATTCCTCACACTGATATGGTTTCTCTCCTGTGTGGATTCTTCTATGTAGAATTAATGCACCCTTTTACGAAAAGCCGTGTTACATTCCTGGCACTGATATGGTTTCTCTCCTGTGTGGATTCTTCTATGTAGAATTAATGCATACTTTTTACGAAAAGCCCTGCTACATTCCTGGCACTGATATGGTTTCTCTCCTGTGTGGATTCTTTTATGTTGAAGTAAATGACTCTTTTGACTAAAGGCTTTGTCACATTCCAAACACTGATATGGCTTCTCTCCTGTGTGGATTCTTCTATGTTGAATGAATGCATACTTTTTACGAAAAGCCCTGTTACATTCCTGGCACTGATATGGTTTCTCTCCTGTGTGGATTTTTTTATGTTGACGTAAATTACTCTTTTGTCCAAAGGCTTTGTCACATTCCTCACACTGATATGGTTTCTCTCCTGTGTGGATTCTTCCATGTTGAACTAAACTACTCAGGCAACTAAAAGCTTTGTCACATTCTCCACACTGATATGGTTTCTCTCCTGTGTGGATTCTTCGATGTTTAACTAAAGCACCTTTTTCACTAAAAGCCTTGTCACATTCCCCACACTGATATGGCTTCTCTCCTGTGTGGATTCTTCTATGTTGAACTAAACTGCTCAGGCGACTAAACACTTTGTCACATTCCCCACACTGATATGGCTTCTCTCCTGTGTGGATTCTTCCATGTTGAACTAAACTACTCAGGCGACTAAAAGCTTTGTCACATTCTCCACACTGATATGGCTTCTCTGCTGTGTGGATTATTCGATGTTTAACTAAATGACCCTGTTGATTAAAAGCTTTGCCACATTCCTCACACTGATATGGCATCTCCGCTGTCTTGCCCTCAACCTCCCCAGAAGAAACATCTTCACTCTCACTTCCAGAGCAGGAACTGGTAATAGGCCTGGTCCAGGGACTGGGGGTGGTCTTGGTCCTGAGGCTTGATTTACTAGGTGATTTCAGAACTCTGGTAGACTGAAGGCTGAGGCAGCGGGTCGTGAGTTGAGGAAGCAGCCCTCCTCTCTCCTCCTCTTCTGAACTCTGAGCTGTAGGACAGTCTGGACTTACAGAAGTGGGCTGAGCATCACTGGCAGGTTCTGGTGCTCCATAGTCCTCTTTATCAGACTCTATTTTGATTTGTTCTTCAGTTGTGTTGGAGGATAAAGAGTCTCTTTCATTGTTCTCCACAGTTGGACTTTGGTAGAGAGGTGGGAGTTGAAGCTGCTCTCCCCCCTGACTGGACCACAGCTCCTGTTCCTCTTTAATCTGTGAGGGCTCTGGGAGAGAGAGCTGCTGGACATCTGGGGGAAAACGGAAGATAAATATTAGGATAAAGCCTGCTTCATTATTACCTTATGTTTACCTAATGTTACATGCAAAATTATATCAGCAGATTCGGTGCAATGAACACCTTGCTGCAATACAAACTATAATGCAATAGTGAGGGGGTAAAATTAGATAAATAATTAAAATTTAAACAATTGACAAGTACACACATTTGCATCACACTACAAACAACTGGGTGTCTGATGTCAAATGTGTGAGTTGAAGTATGTCAGGATCCTTTGGTTCAAATGATAAACCATCTTTTTTGTTTTAAGTCATCTGTTTTGGTGTGAATAGTTTGGGCGTGCATTTAAAAATAACCCATTACAAAATGGCACACCTTTTTCATCTATCAATCATGCGGTCACTGCAGGGCATGGGACCATATGTTCCAGTGCTTGGTACAGCCCATCCAAGTCGCTAGATGAACAGTAAAGGATCATTTATGCTTTGTGAGACAAGCTGTGAGACACATTTAGTGATTTTGTGATTTGGAATGTCTCACAGGCTGTGAGCTGCTTGGGTTGTACCAAATTAAATTTCTAGCGGCTCACACCATGTCATTGTGTCTCACAGCTTTGATTGGTTGACTGGCCTGAAGAAACACAACGACAAAATAATTCACAGAATAGCTGCAGGTCAATCAACCAAAGTTTTAAACTTTTAAAAACGTTTGCGAAGGAAAGCCAACGTAGGCTGAGGCTTGATTCACACAAGACTGGTGGAGGATTTGGAGTCAAAGGAAAAAGCGTCTATTTGTCAATATTTCAGATTTAAACCCAAAGCTGATGTTAATGGGGCAACCTAGAGTCGTCTTCTTGGGTGAAAACTGAGGCAAACAAACCAGTCTGATTGCGCACAACTGTGCAGCTTCTACATGGCCATGGACACAAGACACTTGTCACTGAGCCCATCTATTGAGTAGAAAAGCAGAGGGAAACATCCCGTTACGAGAGACGCGGGGCGGCTGTGGCTCAGGAGGTAGATGGTCGTAAGGTCGGCGGTTCGAATCCCGCCTCCTCCTGTCCACATGTCTAAGGTTGGGCAAAGACACTGAACCCCAAATAGTTCCCAGTGAGCAGGCTAGCACCTTGCATGGCAGCTGCCATCATTGGTGTGTGAATGGGTGAATGATTGCCAGCTATATTGCTATTGAATATCTAAGTAGCTAGCAACAGCTAGTTAGCAAGTAGCCTACATAGCTTCAACAATCACACCAACGCCCGTCATGTCTACAAAAACGTGTTACTGGCAATTTCCAACACTATGAATTAAGTAAAGCATTGAATTGCGACATAATCACAGCAGATTCATGGTGATAGTTCCAGACTAGTGAACAATAAATATGATGATAGTTCTAATGAACAGAGCAGCCGTATGCAATTCAATATGGAGGCTCCAGGAGGAACTAGCCTATCCTAGCCTAGCTAGCACTAGACAACAGATACGTACCAACTAGGACTAGCTTAGTTATAGAGAATATGGGAAAACTGAATTCAGAACATGAAACAGTGACTCTTGACCACAGTAGATGAGTATAAATATAGAACCTATTCTCTGTAGCTTGATCTCGGGTTGATTGTCCATCATTCTTTGAAGTTGCGCGATTTTCTCCTTGGATCGACAGATTTCTTCTTGGCACTCTGAAAGCGTTTCTTCATACTGCCCACATATCTCCACAGCTGCCGCTGATAAACGCTGGTTCACAAAATCGACGAAGCGCTGTAGTTTGGACATTTTTACAGTTTAAAATGAGGGAAGGCCTAATGTGCACTACGCTAGCTACAGCAGTGAGCGTGAGCCTCACGAACGTCATGTCCGGTAGCGTTCTTACAAGGAATTTCAAAATAAAGGTCACGCAAAGACAATTGTACTTTTTCCTATTTAACATACAGTACATGTAAAATATGCATACTCTAGTTAGTAGTAGGCTAACACTTTCAGTCCAAAGGGAATCCGAATATGTGATTAACATTGGTAGGTTTATCGTCCACGCAAGTGTGGTAGCCAATACACTACAACACTCCATACAAAAGACATGGACCCAAATTAGGCTTTTCTACATTTTCAATAAAGATTTGAAAAGAAAAAGAGGCAAAAGTTCCTCACATTTCCAGTTTTTTAAAGAAAACAAACTGAGAACAACAGTGTTGCGGCGGAGGCTATAGGGGGGTGGGGGAGGTGGTAGGGAGGGGGAGGCTATAGGGGGGTGAGGAGGAGAGGTGGTAGGGAGGGGGAGGCTATAGGGGGGTGGGGGGAGGTGGTAGGGAGGGGGAGGCTATAGGGGGGTGAGGAGGGGAGGTGGTAGGGAGGCGGAGGCTATAGGGGGGTGGGGGGGGGAGGAGGTAGGGAGGGGGAGGCTATAGGGGGGTGGGGGGAGGTGGTAGGGAGGGGGAGGCTATAGGGGGGTGGGGGGAGGTGGTAGGGAGGGGGAGGCTATAGGGGGGTGGGGGGAGGTGGTAGGGAGGGGGAGTAGGGAGGGGGAGGCTATAGGGGGGTGGGGGGAGGTGGTAGGGAGGGGGAGGCTATAGGGGGGTGGGGGGAGGCTATAGGGGGGTGAGGAGGGGAGGTGGTAGGGAGGGGGAGGCTATAGGGGGGTGGGGGGGGGTGGTAGGGAGGGGGAGGCTATAGGGGGGTGGGGGGAGGTGGTAGGGAGGTGGAGGCTATAGGGGGGTGAGGGGAGGTGGTAGGGAGGGGGAGGCTATAGGGGGGTGGGGGGAGGTGGTAGGGAGGGGGAGGCTATAGGGGGGTGAGGGGAGGTGGTAGGGAGGGGGAGGCTATAGGGGGGTGGGGGGAGGTGGTAGGGAGGGGGAGGCTATAGGGGGGTGGGGGGAGGTGGTAGGGAGGGGGAGGCTATAGGGGGGTGGGGGGAGGTGGTAGGGAGGGGGAGGCTATAGGGGGGTGGGGGGAGGGGGTGGTAGGGAGTGGGAGGCTATAGGGGGTGGGGGGAGGTGGTAGGGAGGGGGAGGCTATAGGGGGGTGGGGGGGAGAGGTGGTAGGGAGGGGGAGGCTATAGGGGGGTGGGGGGGGGTGGTAGGGAGGGGGAGGCTATAGGGGGGTGAGGAGGGGAGGTGGTAGGGAGGGGGAGGCTATAGGGGGGTGGGGGGAGGTGGTAGGGAGGGGGAGGCTATAGGGGGGTGGGGGGAGGTGGTAGGGAGGGGGAGGCTATAGGGGGGTGGGGGGAGGTGGTAGGGAGGCGGAGGCTATAGGGGGGTGGGGGGAGGTGGTAGGGAGGGGGAGGCTATAGGGGGGTGGGGGGGGGGTGGTAGGGAGGGGGAGGCTATAGGGGGGTGGGGGGGGGGTGGTAGGGAGGGGGAGGCTATAGGGGGGTGAGGGGAGGTGATAGGGAGGTGGAGGCTATAGGGGGGTGGGGGGAGGTGGTAGGGAGGGGGAGGCTATAGGGGGGTGGGGGGAGGTGGTAGGGAGGGGGAGGCTATAGGGGGGTGAGGGGAGGTGGTAGGGAGGGGGAGGCTATAGGGGGGTGGGGGGAGGTAGTAGGGAGGGGGAGGCTATAGGGGGGTGGGGGGAGGTGGTAGGGAGGGGGAGGCTGTAGGGGGGTGGGGGGAGGTAGTAGGGAGGGGGAGGCTATAGGGGGGTGGGGGGAGGTGGTAGGGAGGGGGGCCCCTCTACACGTCCAGGCCCAGGGCCCCATTTTCTCATGATCCGTCTATGTATAAAATGTAGACACAAACATATATTTGTCATTTCTCAAATAGGTGGCCATTTGGAATAAGCCTAGGCTTTCACACTGATTTCCACGTCTATCTTTTTTCTGTCAAGTAAAGATTTGATTTTGGTAGCCTATATCTGTAATTATATACTAGCCTATGTATTAGTTGTTTAGGATTCACACTTGCTTTGACAATGTAGCCTGTAAGCTTTCAAAGCCAATAAAGCACCTTGAATTTAAATGAGCGAGAGAGGGAGAGAGGAGCTGGGGGCGGGGTTGAGGTGACCAAACACATGAGAGACAGACGAACCCCAACTACATTAGTGACAGCACATGCTCTACAAAGACACCAACGAAAAAAGCTTTGTGATGTCATTGCGAAGGCCATTGGAGAGACAGGTATATTCTATTTCTACCCACTGTCAACAAGTTGCAACACAAGTTCAGTTCAGAATCTCTGACGAGCGGAGAAATGCGCTTCTGGTGTGAACAGCAACGCTCCTGTACGCGCGTGAACTCTTCGCTCCTGCGCTACGCTGCGGAAAGCCTGTGTGAACATAGCGTTAGGCTATTTTAGGTTTCTTGTGACACTACAAAAAGGTGAACAAAGATTGACCAGATTGATGGAAAGTGCATGGGTAAGGCTCACGTGATGAATGAGAATCTTGGCAGAATATTCATCTTCAGCACCTCAACCCTCCCCCACAGTCATTGGCAAAGAAGATCATCTCTTTATGTTCCGCAATATTGAGGTTAGACTATGAATCCCAAGTATTTAATTTAATTATGTTTCCACATGAATGGTGCAGTCTGCTCTGGACTTCCCCCTGCAGACCTGCTGGGCCACGATGCCACTTGAAAGCCCTGTCACTACAATATTTTAGTAGTAATGTAACACATTCATGATTGTACATTTTTGACCTAGCCACAAATTCTCCCGAACACAACTGTTCTTCTGTAATGTAATACATTCATAGATTAGGCTACACTTCTTTTGACCAAGCTTGTCATGCTACTTTTGCCATGCGTGGGAAGTGAAGGAGTGGTGGGAGTAGTTTAACCATTCATTTGTTTACAAAACTGCACAAGTCTCTTACTGCCATGTCATAGTGGAATTTATTGGTAACATACAGACACCCCCAGACATACAGGTAACATACTATTTTGACTAAAAGCATTGTCACAGTGCTATGGTTTCTCTTCTGTGTGGATTCTTCTATGTCTAAGTAAACTACTACTTTGACCATACGCTTTGTCACATTCCGTACATTGAAATGGTTTATCTCCTGTGTGGGTTCTTTCATGGATAACTAAATAACTCCGGTTACTAAAAGCTTTGCCACATTCCTCACACTGATATGGTTTCTCTCCTGTGTGGATTCTTCTATGTCTATGTAAACTACTACTTTGACCATACGCTTTGTCACATTCTGTACATTGAAATGTTTTATCTCCTGTGTGGGTTCTTTCATGGATAACTAAATACCTCCGGCATCTAAAAGCTTTGTCACATTCCTCACACTGATATGGTTTATCTCCTGTGTGGGTTCTTTCATGGGTAACTAAATACCTCCGGTTACTAAAAGCTTTGTCACATTCTGTACATTGAAATGGTTTATCTCCTGTGTGGGTTCTTTCATGGAAAACTAAATAACT
The DNA here is from genome assembly GCF_949987555.1 of Borostomias antarcticus. NCBI lineage: Eukaryota > Metazoa > Chordata > Actinopteri > Stomiiformes > Stomiidae > Borostomias > Borostomias antarcticus. The sequence continues at coordinate 5,639,579 of NC_140264.1, read as the reverse complement.
CCGGTTACTAAAAGCTTTGTCACATTCCTCACACTGATATGGTTTCTCTCCTGTGTGGATTCTTCTATGTTGAATTAATGCATACTTTTTAAGAAAAGCCCTGTTACATTCCTGGCACTGATATGGTTTCTCTCCTGTGTGGATTTTTTTATGTTGATGTAAATTACTCTTTTGTCTAAAGGCTTTGTCACATTCCCCACACTGATATGGCTTCTCTCCTGTGTGGATTCTTCTATGTTGAACTAAACTACTAAGGCGACTAAAAGCTTTGTCACATTCCTCACACTGATATGGCTTCTCTGCTGTGTGGATTATTTGATGTTTAACTAAATGACCCTGTTGATTAAAAGCTTTGCCACATTCCCCACATTGATATGGCTTCTCTCCTGTGTGGATTCTTCGATGTTTAACTAAATCACTTTTTTGACAAAAAGCCTTGTCACATTCCTCACACTGATATGGTTTCTCTCCTGTGTGGATTCTTCGATGTTTAACTAAATTACCCCGTTCCTTAAAAGCTTTGCCACATTCCTCACACTGATATGGTTTATCTGCTGTCTTGTCCTCAGCCTCCCCAGAAGAAACATCTTCACTCTCACTTCCATAGCAGGAACTGGTAATAGGCCTGGTCCAGGGACTGGGGGTGGTCTTGGTCCTGAGGCTTGATTTACTAGGTGATTTCAGACCTCTGGTAGACTGACGCCTGAGGCAGCGGGTCGTGAGTTGAGGAAGCAGCCCTCCTCTCTCCTCCTCTTCTGAACTCTGAGCTGTAGGACAGTCTGGACTTACAGAAGTGGGCTGAGCATCACTGGCAGGTTCTGGTGCTCCATAGTCCTCTTTATCAGACTCTATTTTGATTTGTTCTTCAGTTGTGTTGGAGGATAAAGAGTCTCTTTCATTGTTCTCCACAGTTGGACTTTGGTAGAGAGGTGGGAGTTGAAGCTGCTCTCCCCCCTGACTGGACCACAGCTCCTGTTCCTCTTTAATCTGTGAGGGCTCTGGGAGAGAGAGCTGCTGGACATCTGGGGAAAATAGAAGATAAATATTAGGATAAAGCCTGCTTCATTATTACCTTATGTTTACCTAATGTTACACGGCAAATTATATCAGCAGATTCGGTGAAATGAACACCTTGGTGCAATACACACTATAATGCAATATTGAGGGGGTAAAATTAGATAAATAATTAAAATTTAAACAAACAATTGACAAGTACACACATTTGCATCACACTACAAACAACTGGGTGTCTGATGAGAAATGTGTGGTGAAGTCTGTGTCAGGATCCTTTGGTTCAAATGATAAACCATCTATTTTGTTTTAAGTCATCTGTTTTGGTGTGAATAGTTTGGGCGCGCATTTCAAATGACCCATTACAAAATGGCACACCTTTTTCAGCTATCAATCATGCGGTCACTGCAGGGCATGGGACCATAAGTTCCAGTGCTTGGTACAGCCCATCCAAGTCACTAGATGAACAGTAAAGGATCATTTATGCTTTGTGAGACAAGCTGTGAGACACATTTAGTGATTTTGTGATTTGGAATGTCTCACAGGCTGTGAGCTGCTTGGGTTGTACCAAATTAAATTTCTAGCGGCTCATACCATGTCATTGTGTCTCACAGCTTTGATTGGTTGACTGGCCTGCAGAACCACAACGACAAAATAATTCACAGAATAGCTGCAGGTCAATCAACCAACGTTTGGGGCAAGCACAAAGCTAATTGAAAAAAGTTTTAAACTTTTAAAAACGTTTGCGAAGGAAAGCCACAGTATGCTGAGGCTAGATCCACACAAGACAATGGTTGAGGATGTGGAGTCAAAGGAAAAAGCGTCTATTTGTCAATATTGCAGATTTAAACCCAAAGCTGATGTTAATGGGGCAACCTAGAGTCGTCTTCTTGGGTGAAAACTGAGGCAAACAAACCAGTATGATTGCGCACAACTGTGCAGCTTCTACATGGCCATGGACACAAGACACTTGTCACTGAGCCCATCTATTGAGTAGAAATGCCGGGCCTGATTGCTATGGGCCTGGGCTGGGCTGGGGCCCACATTTCCGTCCCTCGCAGGACCTCTACGGGGGCGGTCCAAGAGGTTGTCCTGGTGGACATAGGGACACAGTTGGTTAAAGACAGCGTGTTTGAATGTTGAATGTCTGTAGTTTTTGACGTCAGAGGGGTCAAGTGATGGTTTCCTCAGGAGAGTCGTGACTGTCTGGTAGTCTTGAAAGCAGAGGGAAACATCCCGTTACGAGAGACGCGGGGCGGCTGTGGCTCAGGAGGTAGATGGTCGTAAGGTCGGCGGTTCGAATCCCGCCTCCTCCTGTCCACATGTCTAAGGTTGGGCAAAGACACTGAACCCCAAATTGTTCCCAGTGAGCAGGCTAGCACCTTGCATGGCAGCTGCCATCATTGGTGTGTGAATGGGTGAATGATTGCCAGCTATATTGCTATTGAATAGCTAAGTAGCTAGCAACAGCTAGTTAGCAAGTAGCCTACATAGCTTCAACCATCACACCAACGCCCGTCATGTCTACAAAAACGTGTTACTGGCAAATTCCAACACTATGAATTAAGTAAAGCATTGAATTGCGACATAATCACAGCAGATTCATGGTGATAGTTCCAGACTAGTGAATAATAAATATGATGATAGTTCTAATGAACAGAGCAGCCGTATGCAATTCAATATGGAGGCTCCAGGAGGAACTAGCCTATCCTAGCCTAGCTAGCACTAGACAACAGATACGTACCAACTAGGACTGCGAGCTTAGTTATAGAGAATATGGGCAAACTGAATTCAGAACATGAAACAGTGACTCTTGACCCCAGTAGATGAGTATAAATATAGAACCTATTCTCTGTAGCTTGATCTCGGGTTGATTGTCCATCATTCTTTGAAGTTGCGCGATTTTCTCCTTGGATCGACAGATTTCTTCTTGGCACTCTGAAAGCGTTTCTTCATACTGTCCACATATCTCCACAGCTGCCGCTGATAAACGCTGGTTCACAAAATCGACGAAGCGCTGTAGTTTGGACATTTTTACAGTTTAAAATGAGGGAAGGCCTAATTTGCACTACGCTAGCTACAGCAGTGAGCGTGAGCCTCACGAACGTCATGTCCGGTAGCGTTCTTACAAGGAATTTCAAAATAAAGGTCACGCAAACACAATTGTACTTTTTCCTATTTAACATACAGTACATGTAAAATATGCATACTCTAGTTAGTAGTACGCTAACACTTTCAGTCCAAAGGGAATCCGAATATGTGATTAACATTGGTAGGTTAATCGTCCACGTAAGTGTGGTAGCCAATACACTACAACACTCCATACAAAAGAAATGGACCCAAATTAGGCTTTTCTACATTTTCAATTAAGATTTGAAAAGAAAAAGAGGCAAAAGTTCCTCACATTTCCCGTTTTTTAAAGAAAACAAACTGAGAACAACAGTGTTGCGGCAGAGGCTATAGGGGGGTGGGGGGAGGTGGTAGGGAGGGGGAGGCTATAGGGGGGTGGGGGGAGGTGGTAGGGAGGGGGAGGCTATAGGGGGGTGGGGGGGGGTGGTAGGGAGGGGGAGGCTATAGGGGGGTGGGGGGAGGTGGTAGGGAGGGGGAGGCTATAGGGGGGTGGGGGGGGGGTGGTAGGGAGGGGGAGGCTATAGGGGGGTGGGGGGAGGTGGTAGGGAGGGGGAGGCTATAGGGGGGTGGGGGGAGGTGGTAGGGAAGGGGAGGCTATAGGGGGGTGGGGGGAGGTGGTAGGGAGGAGGAGGCTATAGGGGGGTGGGGGGAGGTGGTAGGGAGGGGGAGGCTATAGGGGGTGGGGGGAGGTGGTAGGGAGTGGGAGGCTATAGGGGGGTGGGGGGAGGTGGTAGGGAGGGGGAGGCTATAGGGGGGTGGGGGGGGGGTGGTAGGGAGGGGGAGGCTATAGGGGGGTGGGGGGAGGTGGTAGGGAGGGGGAGGCTATAGGGGGGTGGTGGGGGGTGGTAGGGAGGGGGAGGCTGTAGGGGGGTGGGTGGGGTGGTAGGGAGTGGGAGGCTATAGGGGGGTGGGGGGAGGTGGTAGGGAGGGGGAGGCTATAGGGGGGTGGGGGGAGGTGGTAGGGAGGGGGAGGCTATAGGGGGGTGGTGGGGGGTGGTAGGGAGGGGGAGGCTGTAGGGGGGTGGGGGGAGGTGGTAGGGAGGGGGAGGCTATAGTGGGGTGGGGGGAGGTGGTAGGGAGGGGGAGGCTATAGGGGGGTGGGGGGAGGAAGTAGGGAGGGGGAGGCTATAGGGGGGTGGGGGGAGGTGGTAGGGAGGGGGAGGCTATACGGGGATGGGGGGGGGGGCGGTGGTAGGGAGGAAGAGGCTATAGGGGGGTGGGGGGAGGTGGTAGGGAGGGGGAGGCTATAGGGGGGTGGTGGGGGGTGGTAGGGAGGGGGAGGCTATAGGGGGGTGGGGGGGAGGTGGTAGGGAGGGGGAGGCTTTAGGGGGGTGGGGGGAGGTGGTAGGGAGGGGGGCCCCTCTACACGTCCAGGCCCAGGGCCCCATTTTCTCATGATCCGTCTATGTATAAAATGTAGACACAAACATATATTTGTCATTTCTCAAGTAGGTGGCCATTTGGAATAAGCCTAGGCTTTCACACTGATTTCCACGTCTATCTTTTTTCTGTCAAGTGAAGATTTGATTTTGGTAACCTATATCTGTAATTATATACTAGCCTATGTATTAGTTGTTTAGGATTCACACTTGCTTTGACAATGTAGCCTGTAAGCTTTCAAAGCAAATAAAGCACCTTTGAATTTAAATGAGCGAGAGAGGGAGAGAGGAGCTGGGGGCGGGGTTGAGGTGACCAAACACATGAGACAGACGAACCCCAACTACATTAGTGACATTTTTGAAGATTATCGACGACATGAAGTTATTCCTCGTAGTGGAAAAATACAGGGAGTTGTATGATCCCAGCACATGCTCTACAAAGACACCAACGAAAAAAGCTTTGTGATGTCATTGCGAAGGCCATTGGAGAGACAGGTATATTCTATTTCTACCCACTGTCAACAAGTCGCAACACAAGTTCAGTTCAGAATCTCTGACGAGCGGAGAAATGCGCTTCTGGTGTGAACAGCAACGCTCCTGTGCGCGAGTGAACTCTTCGCTCCTGCGCTACGCTGCGGAAAGCCTGTGTGAACATGGCGTTAGGCTATTTTAGGTTTCTTGTTACACTACAAAAAGGTGAACAAAGATTGACCAGATTGATGGAAAGTGCATGGGTAAGGCTCACGTGATGAATGAGAATCTTGGCAGAATATTCATCTTCAGCACCTCAGCCCTCCCCCACAGTCATTGGCAAAGAAGATCATCTCTTTATGTTCCGCAATATTGAGGCTGGCAAAGAAGATCATCTCTTTATGTTCCGCAATATTGAGGCTATGACTATGAATCCCAAGTATTTAATTTCATTATGTTTCCACATGAATGGTGCAGTCTGCTCTGGACTTCCCCCTGCAGACCTGCTGGGCCACGATGCCACTTGAAAGCCCTGTCACTACAATATTTTAGTAGTAATGTAACACATTCATGATTGTACATTTTTGACCTAGCCACAAATTCTCCCGAACACAACTGTTCTTCTGTAATGTAATACATTCATAGATTAGGCTACACTTCTTTTGACCAAGCTTGTCATGCTACTTTTGCCATGCGTGGGAAGTGAAGGAGTGGTGGGAGTAGTTTAGCCATTCATTTGTTTACAAAACTGCACAAGTCTCTTACTGCCATGTCATAGTGGAATTTATTGGTAACATACAGACACCCCCAGACATACAGGTAACATACTATTTTGACTAAGAGCATTGTCACAGTCCTCACACTGCTATGGTTTCTCTTCTGTGTGGATTCTTCTATGTCTAAGTAAACTACTACTTTGACCATACGCTTTGTCACATTCTGTACATTGAAATAGTTTATCTCCTGTGTGGGCTTTTCATGGATAACCAAATACCTCCGGTATCTAAAAGCTTTGTCACATTCCTCACACTGATATGGTTTCTCTCCTGTGTGGATTCTTCTATGTTGAATTAATGCACACTTTTTACGAAAAGCCCTGTTACATTCCTGGCACTGATATGGTTTCTCTCCTGTGTGGATTCTTCTATGTTGAATTAATGCATACTTTTTAAGAAAAGCCCTGTTACATTCCTGGCACTGATATGGTTTCTCTCATGTGTGGATTTTTTTATGTTGACGTAAATTACTCTTTTGTCTAAAGGCTTTGTCACATTCCAAACACTGATATGGCTTATCTCCTGTGTGGATTCTTCTATGTTGAACTAAACTACTCGAGCTTCTTAAAAATTTGTCACATTCCTCACACTGATATGGTTTCTCTCCTGTGTGGTTTCTTCGATGTTTAACTAAATCACCTTTTTCACTAAAAGCCTTGTCACATTCCTCACACTGATATGGTTTCTCTCCTGTGTGGATTCTTCTATGTTTAACTAAATTACCCCGTTGATTAAAAGCTTTGCCACATTCCTGGCACTGATATGGTTTCTCTCCTGTGTGGATTTTTTTATGTTGAAGTAAATGACTCTTTTGACTAAAGGCTTTGTCACATTCCAAACACTGATATGGCTTCTCTCCTGTGTGGGTTCTTCGATGGTGAACTAAACTACTCAGGTGACTAAAAGCTTTGTCACATTCCTCACACTGATATGGTTTCTCTCCTGTGTGGATTCTTCTATGTTGAAGTAATGTACACGTTTTACTAAAAGCCCTGTTACATTCCTGGCACTGATATGGTTTCTTTCCTGTGTGGATTCTTCTATGCTTGACTAAACTACTCCTTTGACTAAAAGCTTTGTCACATTCCTCACACTGATATGGTTTCTCTCCTGTGTGGATTTTTTTATGTTGACGTAAATTACTCTTTTGTCTAAAGGCTTTGTCACATTCCAAACACTGATATGGCTTCTCTCCTGTGTGGATTCCTCTATGTTGAACTAAACTACTCGAGCGACTAAAAAATTTGTCACATTCCTCACACTGATATGGTTTCACTCCTGTGTGGTTTCTTCGATGTTTAACTAAATCACCTTTTTCACTAAAAGCCTTGTCACATTCCTCACACTGATATGGTTTCTCTCCTGTGTGGGTTCTTCGATGGTGAACTAAACTACTCAGGTGACTAAAAGCTTTGTCACATTCCTCACACTGATATGGTTTCTCTCCTGTGTGGATTCTTCTATGTTGAAGTAATGTACACGTTTTACTAAAAGCCCTGTTACATTCCTGGCACTGATATGGTTTCTTTCCTGTGTGGATTCTTCTATGCTTGACTAAACTACTCCTTTGACTAAAAGCTTTGTCACATTCCTCACACTGATATGGTTTCTCTCCTGTGTGGATTCTTCTATGTTTAAGTAAACTACTCAGGTGAGTAAAAGCTTTGTCACATTCCCCACATTGATATGGCTTCTCTCCTGTGTGGATTCTTCGATGTTTAACTAAATCACCTTTTTGACAAAAAGCCTTGTCACATTCCTCACACTGATATGGTTTCTCTCCTGTGTGGATTCTTCTATGTTTAACTAATTTACCCTGTTGATTAAAAGCTTTGCCACATTCCTCACACTGATATGGCTTCTCCGCTGTCTTGCCCTCAACCTCCCCAGAAGAAACATCTTCACTCTCACTTCCATAGCAGGAACTGGTAATAGGCCTGGTCCAGGGACTGGGGGTGGTCTTGGTCCTGAGGCTTGATTTACTAGGTGATTTCAGACCTCTGGTAGACTGAAGGCTGAGGCAGCGGGTCGTGAGTTGAGGAAGCAGCCCTCCTCTCTCCTCCTCTTCTGAACTCTGAGCTGTAGGACAGTCTGGAGTCACTGAAGTGGGCTGAGCATCACTGGCAGGTTCTGGTGCTCCATAGTCCTCTTTATCAGACTCTATTTTGATTTGTTCTTCAGTTGTGTTGGAGGATAAAGAGTCTCTTTCAGTGTTCTCCACAGTTGGACTTTGGTAGAGAGGTGGGAGTTGAAGCTGCTCTCCCCCCTGACTGGACCACAGCTCCTGTTCCTCTTTAATCTGTGGGGGCTCTGGGAGAGAGAGCTGCTGGACATCTGGGGAAAATAGAAGATAAATATTAGGATAAAGCCTGCTTCATTATTACCTTATGTTTACCTAATGTTACATGCCAAAGTATATCAGCAGATTCGGTGCAATGAACACCTTGGTGCAATACACACTATAATGCAATATTGAGGGGGTAAAATGAGATAAATAATGAAAATTTAAACAAACAATTGACAAGTACACACATTTGCATCACATTACAAACAACTGGGTGTCTGATGTCAAATGTGTGAGTTGAAGTATGTCAGGATCCTTTGTTTCAAATGATAAACCATCTGTTTTGGTGTGAATAGTTTACGCGCGCATTTCAAATGACCCATTACAAAATGGCACACCTTTTTCAGCTATCAATCATGCGGTCACTGCAGGGCATTGGACCATAAGTTCCAGTGCTTGGTACAGCCCATCCAAGTCACTAGATGAACAGTAAAGGATCATTTATGCTTTGTGAGACAAGCTGTGAGACACATTTAGTGATTTAGTGATTTGGAATGTCTCACAGGCTGTGAGCTGCTTGGGTTGTACCAAATTAAATTTCTAGCGGCTCACACCACGTCATTGTGTCTCACAGCTTTGATTGGTTGACTGGCCTGCAGAAACACAACGACAAAATAATTCACAGAATAGCTGCAGGTCAATCAACCAACGTTTGCGGCAAACACAAAGCTAACGTTTTAAAAACGTTTGCGAAGGAAAGCCAAAGTAGGCGGAGGCTAGATTCACACAAGACAATGGTGGAGGATTTGGAGTCAAAGGAAAAAGCGTCTATTTGTCAATATTTCAGATTTAAACCCAAAGCTGATTTTAATGGGGCAACATAGAGTCGTCTTCTTGGGTGAAAACTGAGGCAAACAAACCAGTCTGATTGCGCACAACTGTGCAGCTTCTACATGGCCATGGACACAAGACACTTGTCACTGAGCCCATCTATTGAGTAGAAATGCCGGGCCTGATTGCTATGGGCCTGGGCTGGGCTGGGGACGACATTCCCGGCCCTCGCAGGACCTCTACGGTGGCGGTCCAAGAGGTTGTCCTGGTGGACATAGGGACACAGTTGGTTAAAGACAGCGTGTTTGAATGTTGAATGTCTGTAGTTTTTGACGTCAGAGGGGTCAAGTGATGGTTTCCTCAGGAGAGTCGTGACTGTCTGGTAGTCTTGAAAGCAGAGGGAAACATCCCGTTACGAGAGACGCGGGGCGGCTGTGGCTCAGGAGGTAGATGGTCGTAAGGTCGGCGGTTCGAATCCCGCCTCCTCCTGTCCACATGTCTAAGGTTGGGCAAAGACACTGAACCCCAAATTGTTCCCAGTGAGCAGGCTAGCACCTTGCATGGCAGCTGCCATCATTGGTGTGTGAATGGGTGAATGATTGCCAGCTATATTGCTATTGAATATCTAAGTAGCTAGCAACAGCTAGTTAGCAAGTAGCCTACATAGCTTCAACCATCACACCAACGCCCGTCATGTCTACAACAACGTGTTACTGGCAATTTCCAACACTATGAATTAAGTAAAGCATTGAATTGCGACATAATCACAGCAGATTCATGGTGATATTTCCAGACTAGTGAACAATAAATATGATGATAGTTCTAATTAACAGAGCAGCCGTATGCAATTCAACATGGAGGCTCCAGGAGGAACTAGCCTATCCTAGCCTAGCTAGCACTAGACAACAGATACGTACAAACTAGGACTGCTAGCTTAGTTATAGAGAATATGGGCAAACTGAATTCAGAACATGAAACAGTGACTCTTGACCACAGTAGATGAGTATAAATATATAACCTATTCTCTGTAGCTTGATCTCGGGTTGATTGTCCATCATTCTTTGAAGTTGCGCGATTTTCTCCTTGGATCGACAGATTTCTTCTTGGCACTCTGAAAGCGTGTCTTCATACTGCCCACATATCTCCACAGCTGCCGCTGATAAACGCTGGTTCACAAAATCGACGAAGCGCTGTAGTTTGGACATTTTTACAGTTTAAAATGAGGGAAGGCCTGATTTGCACTACGCTAGCTACAGCAGTGAGCGTAAGCCTCACGAACGTCATGTCCGGTAGCGTTCTTACAAGGAATTTCAAAATAAAGGTCACGCAAACATAATTGTACTTTTTCCTATTTAACATACAGTACATGTAAAATATGCATACTCTAGTTAGTAGTACGCTAACACTTTCAGTCCAAAGGGAATCCGAATATGTGATTAACATTGGTAGGTTAATCGTCCACGTAAGTGTGGTAGCCAATACACTACAACACTCCATACAAAAGACATGGACCCAAATTAGGCTTTTCTACATTTTCAATTAAGATTTGAAAAGAAAAAGAGGCAAAAGTTCCTCGGCGGAGGCTATAGGGGGGTGGGGGGAGGTGGTAGGGAGGGGGAGGCTATAGGGGGGTGGGGGGAGGTGGTAGGGAGGGGGAGGCTATAGGGGGGTGAGGAGGGGAGGTGGTAGGGAGGGGGAGGCTATAGGGGGGTGAGGAGGGGAGGTGGTAGGGAGGGGGAGGCTATAGGGGGGTGGGGGGAGGTGGTAGGGAGGGGGAGGCTATAGGGGGGTGGGGGGGGGGGTGGTAGGGAGGGGGAGGCTATAGGGGGGTGGGGGGAGGTGGTAGGGAGGGGGAGGCTATAGGGGGGTGGGGGGGGGGGTGGTAGGGAGGGGGAGGCTATAGGGGGGTGGGGGGAGGTGGTAGGGAGGGGGAGGCTATAGGGGGGTGGGGGGGGGGTGGTAGGGAGGGGGAGGCTATAGGGGGGTGGGGGGAGGTGGTAGGGAGGGGGAGGCTATAGGGGGGTGAGGAGGGGAGGTGGTAGGGAGGGGGAGGCTATAGGGGGGTGGGGGGAGGTGGTAGGGAGGGGGAGGCTATAGGGGGGTGGGGGGGGGGGTGGTAGGGAGGGGGAGGCTATAGGGGGGTGGGGGGAGGTGGTAGGGAGGGGGAGGCTATAGGGGGGTGGGGGGGGGGTGGTAGGGAGGGGGAGGCTATAGGGGGGTGGGGGGAGGTGGTAGGGAGGGGGAGGCTATAGGGGGGTGGGGGGAGATGGTAGGGAAGGGGAGGCTATAGGGGGGTGGGGGGAGGTGGTAGGGAGGAGGAGGCTATAGGGGGGTGGGGGGAGGTGGTAGGGAGGGGGAGGCTATAGGGGGTGGGGGGAGGTGGTAGGGAGTGGGAGGCTATAGGGGGGTGGGGGGAGGTGGTAGGGAGGGGGAGGCTATAGGGGGGTGGGGGGGGGGGTGGTAGGGAGGGGGAGGCTATAGGGGGGTGGGGGGAGGTGGTAGGGAGGGGGAGGCTATAGGGGGGTGGGGGGAGGTGGTAGGGAGGGGGAGGCTATAGGGGGGTGGGGGGAGGTGGTAGGGAGGGGGAGGCTATAGGGGGGTGGGGGGAGGTGGTAGGGAGGTGGAGGCTATAGGGGGGTGGGGGGAGGTGGTAGGGAGGGGGGCCCCTCTACACATCCAGGCCCAGGGCCCCATTTTCTCATGATCCGTCTATGTATAAAATGTAGACACAAACATATATTTGTCATTTCTCAAGTAGGTGGCCATTTGGAATAAGCCTAGGCTTTCAGACTGATTTCCACGTCTATCTTTTTTCTGTCAAGTGAAGATTTGATTTTGGTAACCTATATCTGTAATTATATACTAGCCTATGTATTAGTTGTTTAGGATTCACACTTGCTTTGACAATGTAGCCTGTAAGCTTTCAAAGCAAATAAAGCACCTTTGAATTTAAATGAGCGAGAGAGGGAGAGAGGAGCTGGGGGCGGGGTTGAGGTGACCAAACACATGAGACAGACGAACCCCAACTACATTAGTGACATTTTTGAAGATTATCGACGACATGAAGTTATTCCTCGTAGTGGAAAAATACAGGGAGTTGTATGATCCCAGCACATGCTCTACAAAGACACCAACGAAAAAAGCTTTGTGATGTCATTGCGAAGGCCATTGGAGAGACAGGTATATTCTATTTCTACCCACTGTCAACAAGTCGCAACACAAGTTCAGTTCAGAATCTCTGACGAGCGGAGAAATGCGCTTCTGGTGTGAACAGCAACGCTCCTGTGCGCGCGTGAACTCTTCGCTCCTGCGCTACGCTGCGGAAAGCCTGTGTGAACATAGCGTTAGGCTATTTTAGGTTTCTTGTTACACTACAAAAAGGTGAACAAAGATTGACCAGATTGATGGAAAGTGCATGGGTAAGGCTCACGTGATGAATGAGAATCTTGGCAGAATATTCATCTTCAGCACCTCAGCCCTCCCCCACAGTCATTGGCAAAGAAGATCATCTCTTTATGTTCCGCAATATTGAGGCTGGCAAAGAAGATCATCTCTTTATGTTCCGCAATATTGAGGCTATGACTATGAATCCCAAGTATTTAATTTCATTATGTTTCCACATGAATGGTGCAGTCTGCTCTGGACTTCCCCCTGCAGACCTGCTGGGCCACGATGCCACTTGAAAGCCCTGTCACTACAATATTTTAGTAGTAATGTAACACATTCATGATTGTACATTTTTGACCTAGCCACAAATTCTCCCGAACACAACTGTTCTTCTGTAATGTAATACATTCATAGATTAGGCTACACTTCTTTTGACCAAGCTTGTCATGCTACTTTTGCCATGCATGGGAAGTGAAGGAGTGGTGGGAGTAGTTTAGCCATTCATTTGTTTACAAAACTGCACAAGTCTCTTACTGCCATGTCATAGTGGAATTTATTGGTAACATACAGACACCCCCAGACATACAGGTAACATACTATTTTGACTAAGAGCATTGTCACAGTCCTCACACTGCTATGGTTTCTCTTCTGTGTGGATTCTTCTATGTCTAAGTAAACTACTACTTTGACCATACGCTTTGTCACATTCTGTACATTGAAATAGTTTATCTCCTGTGTGGGTTCTTTCATGGATAACCAAATACCTCCGGTATCTAAAAGCTTTGTCACATTCCTCACACTGATATGGTTTCTCTCCTGTGTGGATTCTTCTATGTTGAATTAATGCACACTTTTTACGAAAAGCCCTGTTACATTCCTGGCACTGATATGGTTTCTCTCCTGTGTGGATTCTTCTATGTTGAATTAATGCATACTTTTTAAGAAAAGCCCTGTTACATTCCTGGCACTGATATGGTTTCTCTCATGTGTGGATTTTTTTATGTTGACGTAAATTACTCTTTTGTCTAAAGGCTTTGTCACATTCCAAACACTGATATGGCTTCTCTCCTGTGTGGATTCTTCTATGTTGAACTAAACTACTCGAGCTTCTTAAAAATTTGTCACATTCCTCACACTGATATGGTTTCTCTCCTGTGTGGTTTCTTCGATGTTTAACTAAATCACCTTTTTCACTAAAAGCCTTGTCACATTCCTCACACTGATATGGTTTCTCTCCTGTGTGGATTCTTCTATGTTTAACTAAATTACCCCGTTGATTAAAAGCTTTGCCACATTCCTGGCACTGATATGGTTTCTCTCCTGTGTGGATTTTTTATGTTGAAGTAAATGACTCTTTTGACTAAAGGCTTTGTCACATTCCAAACACTGATATGGCTTCTCTCCTGTGTGGGTTCTTCGATGGTGAACTAAACTACTCAGGTGACTAAAAGCTTTGTCACATTCCTCACACTGATATGGTTTCTCTCCTGTGTGGATTCTTCTATGTTGAAGTAATGTACACGTTTTACTAAAAGCCCTGTTACATTCCTGGCACTGATATGGTTTCTTTCCTGTGTGGATTCTTCTATGCTTGACTAAACTACTCCTTTGACTAAAAGCTTTGTCACATTCCTCACACTGATATGGTTTCTCTCCTGTGTGGATTCTTCTATGTTTAAGTAAACTACTCAGGTGAGTAAAAGCTTTGTCACATTCCTCACACTGATATGGTTTCTCTCCTGTGTGGATTTTTTTATGTTGACGTAAATTACTCTTTTGTCTAAAGGCTTTGTCACATTCCAAACACTGATATGGCTTCTCTCCTGTGTGGATTCCTCTATGTTGAACTAAACTACTCGAGCGACTAAAAAATGTGTCACATTCCTCACACTGATATGGTTTCACTCCTGTGTGGTTTCTTCGATGTTTAACTAAATCACCTTTTTCACTAAAAGCCTTGTCACATTCCTCACACTGATATGGTTTCTCTCCTGTGTGGGTTCTTCGATGGTGAACTAAACTACTCAGGTGACTAAAAGCTTTGTCACATTCCTCACACTGATATGGTTTCTCTCCTGTGTGGATTCTTCTATGTTGAAGTAATGTACACGTTTTACTAAAAGCCCTGTTACATTCCTGGCACTGATATGGTTTCTTTCCTGTGTGGATTCTTCTATGCTTGACTAAACTACTCCTTTGACTAAAAGCTTTGTCACATTCCTCACACTGATATGGTTTCTCTCCTGTGTGGATTCTTCTATGTTTAAGTAAACTACTCAGGTGAGTAAAAGCTTTGTCACATTCCCCACATTGATATGGCTTCTCTCCTGTGTGGATTCTTCGATGTTTAACTAAATCACCTTTTTGACAAAAAGCCTTGTCACATTCCTCACACTGATATGGTTTCTCTCCTGTGTGGATTCTTCTATGTTTAACTAATTTACCCCGTTGATTAAAAGCTTTGCCACATTCCTCACACTGATATGGTTTATCTGCTGTCTTGTCCTCAGCCTCCCCAGAAGAAACATCTTCACTCTCACTTCCATAGCAGGAACTGGTAATAGGCCTGGTCCAGGGACTGGGGGTGGTCTTGGTCCTGAGGCTTGATTTACTAGGTGATTTCAGACCTCTGGTAGACTGAAGGCTGAGGCAGCGGGTCGTGAGTTGAGGAAGCAGCCCTCCTCTCTCCTCCTCTTCTGAACTCTGAGCTGTAGGACAGTCTGGACTTACAGAAGTGGGCTGAGCATCACTGGCAGGTTCTGGTGCTCCATAGTCCTCTTTATCAGACTCTATTTTGATTTGTTCTTCAGTTGTGTTGGAGGATAAAGAGTCTCTTTCATTGTTCTCCACAGTTGGACTTTGGTAGAGAGGTGGGAGTTGAAGCTGCTCTCCCCCCTGACTGGACCACAGCTCCTGTTCCCCTTTAATCTGTGGGGGCTCTGGGAGAGAGAGCTGCTGGACATCTGGGGAAAATAGAAGATAAATATTAGGATAAAGCCTACTTCATTATTACCTTATGTTTACCTAATCTTACACAGCAAATTATATCAGCAGATTCGGTGCAATGAACACCTTGCTGCAATACACACTATAATGCAATATTGAGGGGGTAAAATTAGAATAATAATGAATATTTAAACAAACAAACAATTGACAAGTACGAGGGTTGCAAAATTCCCGGAATATTCAAAGTTGGAAACTTTCCATGGGAATTAACGGGAATTTATGGGAATTAACAGGAATTAATGGGAATTACCGTGAATTTGGATGTTATTTATACCAACTGTATTTACCTTGTCATAGACATAAATATAAATATTTTGCCTTGTCATAAGCAAACATGCAGGCAAACATTTCTCATACAATTTTTGCTAATTACATTTTTCGCTTAATCTATTTGTGAGTAGAACCTAAATGAATTCTACAGCCCTCTTAGTGTGTGAGTTACTTATGATCATATACAATGGTTCAGATCAAAAAGTTGACAAAACTAGCACTTTTGAGAAAGTCTGATAATTGCTCTACCATCGTTTTGGTTATACATATGTGGGTGGGCATCTTGAAAAATCATTCAAGCTTCGAGCTTCTTGTCTTTGAAATCGAGAGTTTAACATGTTTTTGAATGATTTTTCAAGGTGCCCACCCACATCCATTGTATGACCTAAATGGTGGTAGAGCAATTATCAACTTTCTCAAAAGTGCTAGTTTTGTCAACTTTTTGATCTGAACCATTGTATATGATCATAAGTAACCTTAAAACAGGGCTAAACATGATTTTCCCCTTTACTACTCCTTTAATTCGATTCGGCAAGATGGCGCTGATCAAACTGTTTCAGGAAGTAAATCGCAGCCTGGACCCTTGGTTCTAATCTATTAATACATCCATGGTTCTAATCTATTAATACATCCATGGTTCTAATCTATTAATACATCCATGGTTCTAATCTATTAATACATCCATGGTTCTAATCTATTAATACATCCATGGTTCTAATCTATTAATACATCCATGGTTCTAATCTATTAATACATCCATGGTTCTAATCTATTAATACATCCATGGTTCTAAACTATTAATACATCCATGGTTCTAATCTATTAATACATCCATGGTTCTAATCTATTAATACATCCATGGTTCTAATCTATTAATACATCCTTGGTTCTAATCTATTAATACATCCATGGTTCTAATCTATTAATACATCCATGGTTCTAATCTATTAATACATCCATGGTTCTAATCTATTAATACATCCATGGTTCTAATTTATTAATACATGCATGGTTCTAATCTATTAATACATCCATGGTTCTAATCTATTAATACATCCATGGTTCTAATCTATTAATACATGCATGGTTCTAATCTATTAATACATCCATGGTTCTAATTTATTAATACATGCATGGTTCTAATCTATTAATACATCCATGGTTCTAATCTATTAATACATCCATGGTTCTAATCTATTAATACATCCATGGTTCTAATCTATTAATACATCCATGGTTCTAATTTATTAATACATGCATGGTTCTAATCTATTAATACATCCATGGTTCTAATCTATTAATACATCCATGGTTCTAATCTATTAATACAACCATGGTTCTAATCTATTAATACATCCATGGTTCTAATCTATTAATACATCCATGGTTCTAATCTATTAATACATCCATGGTTCTAATCTATTAATACATCCATGGTTCTAATCTATTAATACATCCATGGTTCTAATTTATTAATACATGCATGGTTCTAATCTATTAATACATCCATGGTTCTAATCTATTAATACATCCATGGTTCTAATCTATTAATACATGCATGGTTCTAATCTATTAATACATCCATGGTTCTAATTTATTAATACATGCATGGTTCTAATCTATTAATACATCCATGGTTCTAATCTATTAATACATGCATGGTTCTAATCTATTAATACATCCATGGTTCTAATGAACTCGTGAACAGAGCAGCCGCATCCAATTCAATATGGAGGCTCCAGGAGGAACTAGCCTATCCTAGCCTAGCTAGCACTAGACAACAGATACGTAGCCTACAAACTAGAACAGCTAGCTAACTTAGTTATAGAGAATATGGGAAAACTGAATTCAGAACATGAAACAGTGACTCTTGACCACAGTAGATGAGTATAAATATAGAACCTATTCTCTGTAGCTTGATCTCGGGTTGATTGTCCATCATTCTTTGAAGTTGCGCGATTTTCTCCTTGGATCTCCAGATTTCTTCTTGGCACTCTGAAAGCGTTTCTTCATACTGCCCACATATCTCCACAGCTGCCGCTGATAAACGCTGGTTCACAAAATCGACGAAGCGCTGTAGTTTGGACATGTTTACAGTTTAAAATGAGGGAAGGCCTAATCTGCACTACGCTAGCTACAGCAGTGAGCGTGAGCCTCACGAACGTCATGTCCGGTAGCGTTCTTACAAGGAATTTCAAAATAAAGGTCACGCAAACACAATTGTACTTTTTCCTATTTAACATACAGTACATGTAAAATATGCATACTCTAGTTAGTAAGTAGGCTAACACTTTCAGTCCAAAGGGAATCCGAATATGTGATTAACATTGGTAGGTTTATCGTCCACGTAAGTGTGGTAGCCAATACACTACAACACTCCATACAAAAGACATGGACCCAAATTAGGCTTTTCTCCATTTTCAATAAAGATTTGAAAAGAAAAAGAGGCAGTAAAATGCTTTACAGCAGGTTCCTCACAATTCCAGTTTTTTAAAGAAAACAAACTGAGAACAACAGTGTTGCGGCGGAGGCTATAGGGGGGTGGGGGGAGGTGGTAGGGAGGTGGAGGCTATAGGGGGGTGGGGGGAGGCTGTAGGGGGGTGGGGGGAGGTGGTAGGGAGGGGGAGGCTATAGGGGGGTGAGGAGGGGAGGTGGTAGGGAGGGGGAGGCTATAGGGGGGTGGGGGGAGGTGGTAGGGAGGGGGAGGCTATAGGGGGGTGGGGGGAGGTGGTAGGGAGGGGGAGGCTATCGGGGGGTGGGGGGAGGTGGTAGGGAGGGGGAGGCTATAGGGGGGTGGGGGGAGGTGGTAGGGAGGGGAAGGCTATAGGGGGGTGGGGGGAGGTGGTAGGGAGGGGGGCCCCTCTACACGTCCAGGCCCAGGGCCCCATTTTCTCATGATCCGTCTATGTATAAAATGTAGACACAAACATTTGTCATTTCTCAAGTAGGTGGCCATTTGGAATAAGCCTAGGCTTTCAAACTGATTTCCACGTCTTTCTTTTTTCTGTCAAGTAAAGATTTGATTTTGGTAGCCTATATCTGTAATTATATACTAGCCTATGTATTAGTTGTTTAGGATTCACACTTGCTTTGACAATGTAGCCTGTAGGCTTTCAAAGCCAATAAAGCACCTTTGAATTTAAATGAGAGAGAGAGGGAGAGAGGAGCTGGGGGCGGGGTTGAGGTGACCAAACACATGAGAGAGACAGACGAACCCCAACTACATTAGTGACATTTTTGAAGATTATCGACGACATCAAGTTAATCCTCGTAGTGGAAAAATACAGGGAGTTGTATGATCCCAGCACATGCTCTACAAAGACACCAACGAAAAAAGCTTTGTGATGTCATTGCGAAGGCCATTGGAGAGACAGGTATATTCTATTTCTACCTACTGTCAACAAGTCCCAACACAAGTTCAGTTCAGAATCTCTGACGAGCGGAGAAATGCGCTTCTGGTGTGAACAGCAACGCTCCTGTGCGCGCGTGAACTCTTCGCTCCAGCGCTAGGTTGCGGAAAGCCTGTGTGAACATGGCGTTAGGCTATTTTAGGTTTCTTGTTACACTACAAAAAGGTGAACAAAGATTGACCAGATTGATGGAAAGTGCATGGGTAAGGCTCACGTGATGAATGAGAATCTTGGCAGAATATTCATCTTCAGCACCTCAGCCCTCCCCCACAGTCATTGGCAAAGAAGATCATCTCTTTATGTTCCACAATATTGAGGCTATGACTATGAATCCCAAGTATTTAATTTCATTATGTTTCCACATGAATGGTGCAGTCTGCTCTGGACTTCCCCCTGCAGACCTGCTGGGCCACGATGCCACTTGAAAGCCCTGTCACTACAATATTTTAGTAGTAATGTAACACATTCATGATTGTACATTTTTGACCTAGCCACAAATTCTCCCGAACACAACTGTTCTTCTGTAATGTAATACATTCATAGATTAGGCTACACTTCTTTTGACCAAGCTTGTCATGCTACTTTTGCCATGCGTGGGAAGTGAAGGAGTGGTGGGAGTAGTTTAACCATTCATTTGTTTACAAAACTGCACAAGTCTCTTACTGCCATGTCATAGTGGAATTTATTGGTAACATACAGACACCCCCAGACATACAGGTAACATACTATTTTGACTAAAAGCATTGTCACAGTGCTATGGTTTCTCTTCTGTGTGGATTCTTCTATGTCTAAGTAAACTACTACTTAGACCATACGCTTTGTCACATTCTGTACATTGAAATGGTTTATCTCCTGTGTGGGTTCTTTCATGGGTAACTAAATAACTCCGGTTACTAAAAGCTTTGTCACATTCCTCACACTGATATGGTTTCTCTCCTGTGTGGATTCTTCTATGTAGAATGAATGCATCCTTTTTACGAAAAGCCCTGTTACATTCCTGGCACTGATATGGTTTCTCTCCTGTGTGGATTTTTTTATGTTGAAGTAAATGAATCTTTTGACCAAAGGCTTTGTCACATTCCAAACACTGATATGGCTTCTCTCCTGTGTGGGTTCTTCGATGTGGAACTAAACTACTCAGGTGACGAAAAGCTTTGTCACATTCCTCACACTGATATGGTTTCTCTCCTGTGTGGATTCTTCTATGTTGAAGTAATGTACACGTTTTACTAAAAGCCCTGTTACATTCCTGGCACTGATATGGTTTCTCTCCTGTGTGGATTCTTCTATGCTTGACTAAAGTACTCCTTTGACTAAAAGCTTTGTCACATTCCTCACACTGATATGGTTTCTCTCCTGTGTGGATTCTTCTATGTTCAAGTAATCCACCCTTATGACGAAAAGCACTACTACATTCCTGGCACTGATATGGTTTTTTTCCTTTGTGGATTCTTCTATGTTTAAGTAAACTACTCAGGTCAGTAAAAGCTTTGTCACATTCCCCACATTGATATGGCTTCTCTCCTGTGTGGATTCTTCGATGTTTAACTAAATCACTTTTTTGACAAAAAGCCTTGTCACATTCCTCACACTGATATGGTTTCTCTCCTGTGTGGATTCTTCGATGTTTAACTAAATTACCCCGTTCCTTAAAAGCTTTGCCACATTCCTCACACTGATATGGTTTATCTGCTGTCTTGTCCTCAGCCTCCCCAGAAGAAACATCTTCACTCTCACTTCCAGAGCAGGAACTGGTAATAGGCCTGGTCCAGGGACTGGGGGTGGTCTTGGTCCTGAGGCTTGATTTACTAGGTGATTTCAGACCTCTGGTAGACTGACGCCTGAGGCAGCGGGTCGTGAGTTGAGGAAGCAGCCCTCCTCTCTCCTCCTCTTCTGAACTCTGAGCTGTAGGACAGTCTGGAGTCACTGAAGTGGGCTGAACATCACTGGCAGGTTCTGGTGCTCCATAGTCCTCTTTATCAGACTCTATTTTGATTTGTTCTTCAGTTGTGTTGGAGGATAAAGAGTCTCTTTCATTGTTCTCCACAGTTGGACTTTGGTAGAGAGGTGGGAGTTGAAGCTGCTCTCCCCCCTGACTGGACCACAGCTCCTGTTCCTCTTTAATCTGTGAGGGCTCTGGGAGAGAGAGCTGCTGGACATCTGGGGAAAATAGAAGATAAATATTAGGATAAAGCCTGCTTCATTATTACCTCATGTTTACCTAATCTTACACGGCAAATTATATCAGCAGATTCGGTGCAATGAAAACCTTGCTGCAATACACACTATAATGCAATATTGAGGGGGTAAAATTAGAATAATAATGAATATTTAAACAAACAAACAATTGACAAGTACGAGGGTTGCAAAATTCCCGGAATATTCAAAGTTGGAAACTTTCCATGGGAATTAACGGGAATTTATGGGAATTAACAGGAATTAACGGGAATTTGGATGTTATTTATACCAACTGTATTTACCTTGTCATAAACAGACATAAATATAAATATTTTGCTTTGTCATAAGCAAACATGCAGGCAAAAATTTCTCATACAATTTTTGCTAATTACATTTTTCGCTTAATATATTTGTGAGTAGAACCTAAATGAATTCTACAGCCCTCTTAGTGTGTGAGTTACTTATGATCATATACAATGGTTCAGATCAAAAAGTTGACAAAACTAGCACTTTTGAGAAAGTCTGATAATTGCTCTACCATCGTTTTGGTCATACATATGTGGGTGGGCACCTTGAAAAATCATTCAAGCTTCGAGCTTCTTGTCTTTGAAATCGAGAGTTTAACATGTTTTTGAATGATTTTTCAAGGTGCCCACCCACATCCATTGTATGACCTAAATGGTGGTAGAGCAATTATCAACTTTCTCAAAAGTGCTAGTTTTGTCAACTTTTTGATCTGAACCATTGTATATGATCATAAGTAACCTTAAAACAGGCTTAACATGATTTCCCCTTTACTACTCCTTTAATTCGATTCGGCAAGATGGCGCTGATCAAACTGTTTCAGGAAGTAAATCGCAGCCTGGACCCTTGGTTCTAATCTATTAATACATCCATGGTTCTAATCTATTAATACATGCATGGTTCTAATCTATTAATACATCCATGGTTCTAATCTATTAATACATCCATGGTTCTAATCTATTAATACATCCATGGTTCTAATCTATTAATACATCCATGGTTCTAATCTATTAATACATCCATGGTTCTAATCTATTAATACATCCATGGTTCTAATCTATTAATACATCCATGGTTCTAATCTATTAATACATCCATGGTTCTAATCTATTAATACATCCATGGTTCTAATGAACTCGTGAACAGAGCAGCCGCATCCAATTCAAAATGGAGGCTCCAGGAGGAACTAGCCTATCCTAGCCTAGCTAGCACTAGCCAACAGATAAGTAGCCTACAAACCACAAACTAGAACAGCTAGCTAACTTAGTTATAGAGAATATGGGAAAACTGAATTCAGAACATGAAACAGTGACTCTTGACCACAGTAGATGAGTATAAATATAGAACCTATTCTCTGTAGCTTGATCTCGGGTTGATTGTCCATCATTCTTTGCAGTTGCGCGATTTTCTCCTTGGATCGACAGATTTCTTCTTGGCACTCTGAAAGCGTTTCTTCATACTGCCCACATATCTCCACAGCTGCCGCTGATAAACGCTGGTTCACAAAATCGACGAAGCGCTGTAGTTTGGACATTTTTACAGTTTAAAATGAGGGAAGGCCTAATGTGCACTACGCTAGCTACAGCAGTGAGCGTGAGCCTCACGAACGTCATGTCCGGTAGCGTTCTTACAAGGAATTTCAAAATAAAGGTCACGCAAAGGGTGAGGGTGCACAAAGCACAACGAGACACACTGCTTTATTACGTCACAAAAATGGACCACATGTATAAAAGTGAGATGAGATGTGAATATGAGATATGAATATACAAACAGAATCTTAAAACATACACACAGTTTATTAAAGCGTAGCTATACAGCAAAATCAAACACCATGTGAAACAAAACAGCAGTTAACCGTACAGCAAAAATATTATTTTAGGTCTAACACATACACACTTCAAAGTCTTTATCACTATAGATGTACTATAAACGAATGTTACAGCAGAGTAAAGTTTAAGTTGCTCCACATCAATGGGGCAGCCTTCTAGCTTTATATCCTGGAAACAGCATCACAACACAACAAGGACACCAACACACACACACACACACACACACACCACCACATGGGTCACAAAACAAGAGAAAGCAGTGTTTATAAGGAACCCAGTATATTCACACACACATTCTTCCTCAGTACATTATCTTCACCAGTGTGCATCTTGGTTTCTTTACACCATCTTTGACCTTTAACCATCTTTGAGCTTCATACTATCTTTGGTTTCGTTGTTATATTTACACTTTTGTAATTTAGCATCTTCATCCAAAGTGACTGGTCTAGACTGACTAACCCCCCCTCTAGACTGACTAACCCTGGTCTAGACTGACTAACCCCTGCTCTAGACTGACTAACCCCTCCTCTAGACTGACTAACCCCCCCTCTAGACTGACTAACCCTGGTCTAGACTGACTAACCCCTGCTCTAGACTGACTAACCCCTCCTCTAGACTGACTAACCCCTCCTCTAGACTGACTAACCCCCCCTCTAGACTGACTAACCCCTCCTCTAGACTGACTAACCCCTCCTCTAGGCTGACTAACCCCTCCTCTAGACTGACTAACCCCTGTTCTAGACTGACTAACCCCTCCTCTAGACTGACTAACCCCTCCTCTAGACTGACTAACCCCTCCTCTAGACTGACTAACCCCTGCTCTAGACTGACTAACCCCTCCTCTAGACTGACTAACCCCTCCTCTAGACTGACTAACCCCTCCTCTAGACTGACTAACCCCTCCTCTAGACTGACTAACCCCTCCTCTAGACTGACTAACCCCCCCTCTAGACTGACTAACCCCTCCTCTAGACTGACTAACCCCTCCTCTAGACTGACTAACCCCTCCTCTAGACTGACTAACCCCTCCTCTAGACTGACTAACCCCTCCTCTAGACTGACTAACCCCTCCTCTAGGCTGACTAACCCCTGGTCTAGACTGACTAACCCCTGGTCTAGACTGACTAACCCCTCCTCTAGACTGACTAACCCCCCCTCTAGACTGACTAACCCCTGGTCTAGACTGACTAACCCCTCCTCTAGACTGACTAACCCCTCCTCTAGACTGACTAACCCCTCCTCTAGACTGACTAACCCCTCCTCTAGACTGACTAACCCCTCCTCTAGACTGACTAACCCCTCCTCTAGACTGACTAACCCCCCCTCTAGACTGACTAACCCCTGCTCTAGACTGACTAATCCCTGGTCTAGAGTAAGTGAATCAACTGAACATCCCAGTCATTGTCAGTAAAGCCTTCAATAAGAGCCAGTCCCACCAGCAGTCCCAGTGCTACTGTAGAGGAATGATGAGATCTTTACACCGTATCTCGGTGTCTTCTCCAGTGTCTTTGACCTTTGACACAACCATTGTCCTGTCCATCAAGTCAAGCCCCGCCCCCTACACAGAGGATTGGCTGAGGCCGTTGGGCGTCGCCACGTGGCTGCTGGTGCCGTGGTGGGATGGGAAGATCCGTCTCATCAGGTTGTACCGGCCCATCCTGGTCTGCTTGTAGTGGAAGCAGTACACAAAACAAGCAGCCACCATGGCCGCCACAATCAGGGCTGCCACCACGCCCGCAATGATGGGCAGGAGGTCGACTGGAGGAGGGGGAGAGAGGGATGAGGAGAGGAAGAGGAGAGGGGAGAAGGAGACGGGAGAGGGATGAGCAGGAAGAGGAGGAAGAGGAGGAGAGGATGAGAGGGGGAAGTGGAAATAGGGAAGAAAGAAGACACATCAGTATTTCCCAGTTCCTGAACTTGCTTGTTCAGCCCCGATGACCTCATCAGAAACTCAACAACAACAACAACAACAACAACAACAACAACAACAACAACAACAACAACAACAACAACGTGACCATCTCCCTGGTAACACTTCTGACTCATGGGTTCTGTGTTCTATTAACGCTTGGGTTCTCTCATCTACACACTCATGGGTTCTGTGTTCTATTAACGCTTGGGTTCTCTCATCTACACACTCATGGGTTCTGTGTTCTATTAACGCTTGGGTTCTCTCATCTACACACTCATGGGTTCTGTGTTCTATTAACGCTTGGGTTCTCTCATCTACACACTCATGGGTTCTGTGTTCTATTAACGCTTGGGTTCTCTCATCTACACACTCATGGGTTCTGTGTTCTATTAATGCTTGGGTTCTCTCATCTACACACTCATGGGTTCTGTGTTCTATTAATGCTTGGGTTCTCTCATCTACACACTCATGGGTTCTGTGTTCTATTAACACTTGGGTTCTCTCATCTACACACTCATGGGCGATTTTATAGGGGGGGGCAGGGGGGGCAATTTCTCGGCCTAAAATGTACACACTCCTACACACACATACACACACACACACACACACACACACACACACACACATATACACTAACACAC
>NC_140264.1:5592924-5597924 GCF_949987555.1 Borostomias antarcticus | reverse complement strand
TGCATGCTGGTGGCAAGCTGCTCCAAGTCTGCTATCCTGGAGTATACACACTAGACAGTGCTCTCTTGAAAGAGGATGAAGTAAGACGAGGAGAGCACACACGATGCCAGATGTTGCTGCTGCTGTGTTGTCAGGTTTCTTTCTCTAGCGCTTCTGCTTCAGACTTGGCGAGCGTCGTGTCGTTGTAGCGTTCCATCTGGTCTTTTGTTAGGACTGTAGAGAAAGCGCCGAGCTGCGGCGGCAAAGGGAATTCTGGGAAATCCTCAGTAGGTTTTGATAGGGAGGATATTGGACAAGTGTTGTCCGATAGTGGGAGCTACACACGCACACAAAGAAAAGAGTAGAAAACATTTTTGCAATGTCAGTATTTATTATTTACATTTTTTATAAAACACTGGTTTTAATCGTTTTGTTCTTCCGCTTCCAGAGTGCACCGAGGACCAACCCCAGATCGCAGAGACACAGGAAGTGGAGAGATTGAAGACTCTGCTTTGACCTTTGTGTTTTCAGTCGACCAGATAATGAAGCAGACCCACAAACACACATCCCCTTGACATACGAGAACGTGGCAGATCCAGGATCTGCCTTTACATCAACCATTTCTACTTATACTTATGAGACTGAAAGAGCTATTCACATTTCAAATGGATGTGCAAAGTGTTAGCACTTTATTCAGTTCATGGATTGACCTCATGTATGGCAGGCTGCTGTCTCATTGAGAACCATGTGGACGAGCTTTGCCTTACACTGAACATTCCTCCCTTTGCAAAGTCACATCTTCAAATGCCACTCCCAGATAATAGCTAAACACTGGGTGCGTGTAGAAAGAACAATAACCAACGCCAAGAAATGTAAGATGGTATCTGGTATGATCCCTAATGCCAGGTTAATATGAACCAGATATGGTTTGTGGCGTGTATGCTGTCTAATTCCCAGCCACACATCATTAAAGCTGACTGACAGCAAAGTGTTTCTCATTCAAAATGAATTAGCATTCCACCATAGCCTTTTAGCCTCATCCATTCCACCATAGCCTTTTAGCCTCATCCATTCCACCATAGCCTTTTAGCCTCATCCATTCCACCATAGCCTTTTAGCCTCATCCATTCCACCATAGCCTTTTAGCCTCATCCATTCCACCATAGCCTTTTAGCCTCATCCATTCCACCATAGATGACCAGGGTAATGTCGTTACAGCACACTATAGGCTACTCATGTTACGTTAGTTAGCTAACGCTGGCTAGCCTACTACTGAATGTAACGTTATATACGTTATATACGTTATACTGCTTCTGCTTCTTAATGATTGTAATAGTGAATGGAGACCCACCCAGCTTTACAGGAACAGTGTTGATCCTTAATGTCGTTGTCTGAATCGCCAGCTGGTGCGCTGGTCCACTTTTGCTCTGATCTGAGTGAGTGTGTGTGTGTGTGTGTGTGTGTGTGTGTGTGAGTGTGTGTGTGTGAGTGTGTGAGTGTATGTGTGTGTGTGTGTGTGGTGGGGACCTTGGCTGGCAACTCTGTTGCTCAAGCCAGATGCTACGTCGTTAGTGATGGCGACAGACATTCGTTTAGAAGGAGATGAGCTTTCGACTACATTAGGCACACGCAGACCACAGAGTACACACACACGCATGCACGCATACACACACACACACATACACAGACCACACAGAACGCCCCCCCACACACACACACGCACGCAGACCACACAGTACGCCCACACACGCGTGTGCTTGAGGAGGCGTGTGTGTTTGTATCTGACTGATGAGAAGAGCTGTTCTCAACAGAGTGACAGCTGTGAATGGAGAAGGATGCCTGGTGAATAAGGAGTAGGGCTGGGTATCGATTCCAATTTCAAGAATCGATTCGATTCCGATTCACAAGGTTCAGAATCGATTATCACGATTCAATTCGATTTGATTCAATATCGATTCGGTTAGTGTTTTTTTTAGCTGTAGTTTTTTTGCCAGTTATCTTATAAATTCAAAGTGAATATATCCATAAGTGTTGTTATTCTGTCATTTTAAGTACTAGAAAACTCCTTTTTATATGCTCAAAGTTCACCTTGTTTCGTGGGCGTATCAAAAAGCTACTGTCAGTCAGAAATGATTGACAGGCCGCGGTCCCACACATTTGTTGTTCGTAACCATAGTTACCTTGACACGAGGAAGTGTACAGGCATTTACAAAGTCCTTAATATAAGAAACGTGAGATTTCACACTACCTTTTAAGCCCCAAACATTATGAAGATGCACGCTACCTACCTAGCTAACAGGCCATATCCTCAAATTTGCTTTATTTGGAAAAAGTACAATAAAGGTATGACCAATAAACGATGGCACGTCTCTCCACAGAGCGCCGTGCACCGAGACTCCGTGAGCACACAGCGGACGAGGTGTCCACTCCGGGCGCAGTGGAGTCCGGAGACGCAACAGGTCATGCAGTCAATAGATCTAGTTTTGAATGTCATCGTAATGCCCTCTGGTTATAATAGAACATCGCTACTGGAGTTGTTTAGACCCAGACAGCCTGCATCGTACGACTGTAGCTACTGTGATGTGTGTGCTGTTTTCTGTATCTGCACAATGACAAATTAATAAAAAGAATATTAATATTTTAACCATATGCATGGCTGGAAATCCCTTTTTGGTGTTCAAGTGTGTGTTCACGTGTGCAACACGCACCAGACATGGAACACAAACGGGGATGGAAATGTATTTGTTGGGGATGGAAATGTATTTGTTGGGGATGGAAATGTATTTGTTGGGGATGGAAATGTATTTGTTGGGGATGGAAATGTATTTGTGACTGTTGGCGTTGGTTGGATGGCTCGACAGCTGCATTTTAAACTCACAATATTATAGACTATGCTACTAGCCAAGAAAAATATACCCTTGATTGCTGTAGCTCAAACTCGTAAATCACCTGTTTGATGTGCTCTTTAATGGTGGTGTGATGTGCATTTGCAATTTCACGTGCAATCACGGATCGTTTTCCTCGTTCAAAAACATAGCCATGGACCTCCGCGCTAGTGTAATCCAGGCCTGAGATTCTGATTGTGATTCTGAGAGAGAGAGAGAGAGAGAGAGAGGGTAGAGAGAGGGAGAGAAAGAGAGAGAGAGAGAGAGAGAGAGAGAGAGAGGGTAGAGAGAGGGAGAGAAAGAGAGAGAGAGAGAGAGAGAGAGAAAGAGAGAGAGAGAGAGAGAGAGAGAGGGTAGAGAGAGGGAGAGAAAGAGAGAGAGAGAGAGAGAGAGAGAAAGAGAGAGAGAGAGAGAGAGAGAGAGAGAGAGAGAGAGAGGAGGAGTGTGAATATATAATATGCCTGGCATAGTAGAGCAAGTGAGAGACTCTAACTAGTGTGTTTCGGACCTAGGTGTTGACCTAGTGTGACTCTGGGTGTTCAAACATTCATAACAACCTAACTTCATCAATATTAATACGACATCATTAATATTCCCTCTCCATCTCTCGCTCTCTTCTTCCTCTCTCCCCCTCCCTCCTTCTTTCTCTCTCTGTCTGTGTCTGTGCGTGTGTTACAGTAATGTGTGCGTATGTATGTAGGTGTGTGTGTGTGTGTGAGTTATTCAGTGTGTGGGGGTAGTGGAACACACTAGGGTTGTCACGATACCAAATTTCTGTTTCGATACCGATACCAATATGTATTTCGATACTTTTCGATACTTTTCGATACTTTTTGTAAAAAGGTGGAACACTCTCAAATGTCAACATTTTCCTTTATTTTAAACCAGACTTTGGGAACAATAACAACGATGAATAAAATAAATAATTGGCATGGGATATTAAAATTTTCAAACCTTTAAAACAGTGAGAACAAGTAAAATAAAGCAATGCCATTCAAATTAAAGTCACCATGTAAAATAAAATACTGTAGCAGCAAAAACTCCTCCTAGGGTGGCTGGCGGGCTATCACTGTTTTTCTTTTTTCAGGTTCCTAGCCAAGAAAACAAGAATGTCTACATTTTCCTCGGTCAGTCT
The DNA here is from genome assembly GCF_949987555.1 of Borostomias antarcticus. Classification (NCBI taxonomy): domain Eukaryota; kingdom Metazoa; phylum Chordata; class Actinopteri; order Stomiiformes; family Stomiidae; genus Borostomias; species Borostomias antarcticus. Next base: position 5,593,925 of record NC_140264.1, on the reverse strand, counting down.
AGAACGCCTTGGACTGCAGATATTCCCAGATGTGCTGAAGACACGTTCAGATGCACAGCTTGATGCTGGAATACACAGATACTGTCTTGCAAACTGAGCTAAGATGGGCAGCTCTACCTGGTGTTGCTTCCACCATACCAGGGGGTCCTCTGCAGGGCTGATTTCTCTTAATTGTCTATAATCAGTCATCTCTCCTTCTAGTTTATCACTGGGTGTTGTCATGGGTGTGGCAGAATCCTGTCTAGTATCTGCCCCCTTCTTTTCTGAGGTGATACTGCAGAGCAAACTCTTTAGGTCACTTCTCTTCTTCTTTGATGTAGATGCTCCTGCTGCGTCATCCACTGACTCGTCTTGTTTCTGGCTGGGCTCCCTAGGAAGATGAACTGTGTCAACTTTTAGGAGAAGTTCTCTCTTAACTTCTTCTTCCATAGTAACAAACATATTTTTAAATCTTGGATCTAGGAATGTGGCGATGTTTAGTGTCATCTTCAGATTGTACTCATCATATCTCTTTTCAAAGTCTTCTTTACTATTGTGCTTCATTTCCCGCGTCAGTGGACTGTCACCTTCCTCATCTTCCAGGCAGGCTCTTATCTTCCATATGAGTGGCAGGACTGATGAGAGAGTTGCTTCTTTCTCTCCACTTAGGGCATCTGTGAATTCACTGAGTGGAGCCAAGACATCCCTTACCGTTTCCAGAGTTGTCATGTCTGAGTCTTTGGGCATCAGGTGCCACTTCTTTCTATCATCCGCCAGAACTGCAGAGACGGCTTGTTGCTGCTCACAGAATCGTTCCACCATGTCATAGGTGGAACCCCAGCGGGTGGGCTCATCATGAATTAGTTTATGCTGTGGTAGCTTTAAAGAGGCCTGTTTCTCTTTCAGCATTCTTGTCATCTTATTGGACCTGGAGAAGGCAGAGATGGTCTTCCGGAGTCGGGACAGAGAGCTAGCCACGCGATCTGTCGCTATGGCTTTCTTGACAGCCAAATCCAGGTTGT
>NC_140264.1:5580424-5582924 GCF_949987555.1 Borostomias antarcticus | reverse complement strand
AAGAGAGGAAAGACAGGAGAGGAGGGAAGCAGGGAGGAGAAGAGGAGAGCAGTTATTTCATCATCTGTCTAAAGCAACATCCTACCGTGGTACAACACCATCTATTACACCTGACAATACATGGCTTCACAGTGAGGGATGTGTGTTAGAGTTTGAGAGAGAGAGAGAGAGAGAGAGAGAGAGAGAGAATGGAGAGAGAGAGAGAGAGAATGGAGAGAGAGAGAGAGAGAGAGAGAATGGAGAGTGAGAGAGAGAATGGAGAGAGAGAGAGAGAGAGAGAGAGAGAGAGAGAGAGAATGGAGAGAGAGAGAGAGAGAGAGAGAGAGAGAATGGAGAGAGAGAGAGGGAGTATGAGTTGGTTAGTGTGTGTCCAGTCTCAGATGATTGGCGTCAGACTCTCATTAGTTTCATCAGATGAAAGCAAGGAAGACGTGTGTGTCTGTCTGTGTGTGTGTGTGTGTGTGTGTGTGTGTCTGTGTGTGTGTGTGTGTAATATCAGTTTAACTGTGAGTTTTGGCTCCCGATGAATCTGATAGAAATGGCCTTCATGTAAAAAGAGGCAACAAGGGAGAGATGGACAGAGGGAGAGAGAGAAAGAAAGTATGCTTGGTCCTCTATGATGCTGTGTTACATAACGAATCAGCTTTGAAAATCTCATTTCATGACACACACACACACACACACACACACACACACACAGTCTCTAATTCTGGCTATTTGAATAAGTGGTGTGTGTGTTTGAGTGAGTGTGTATGTGTGTGTATGTGTGTGTTGTCATGGAATTTTAGAGACAACTGGCCTCAAACCTTTCAGATCTCAGCCCTTTGTTCTTAAAGCCTGCCGTGGTTTTCTCACCACAACAGGAAGGCATCACAGCTCAGACTTCCTGTTTGGCCTAGGGTGACTTTTCCATTGTTCCATTGTCTCCACTTGAAAATCTCTTCAAAGTGTTGAATGTGAGAATGAGTAGGGCTGTAACGATTATTACATAATCGTCAAACCGCGATTATTTTTTCTGACCGCGATTGTTTTTTGTAACCGCAGTTATGAAAAAAATTTACAAAAAAAAATAATAGTTTTTTTTTTTTATAAAATACAAATATGTTGCAGAGTTAATATGGTAGCAACCCAGTTCAATGGAATTCTTCAGCTTGTTGGCACTTGTCCTATATGTTCATAGCAACTAATGACAAGAGACACTGTATTAATGAAGTAAAGAAGCACTGATACATTGTCAACTTCATGTGCTATTTGTATACTCCAAATTTTCTTAATTTTAATTTTTCAATGCTTTTTTTTATTGAGGAGGATATAAATTCTATGTAAATGTTAACATTCATGATATTAAAGAGGCGTGGTTTTAAACCACAGGTTTACTTCATAGGCTGAGTACTTGTGTTATTAGGCTAAAAATGAGTCAGAACCCGGAAACCACCCACCCTCACTCACTCACTCACTTACTCCCTCTGTGTCTGTCTGTCTTTCTCTCTCTCTCTCTCTCTCTCAAACACACACTCTCTCACTCAAATCATGCGGACATGAGCATCAGTGCCAGGGCCGGCCCGTGGCATAGGCGAAGTAGGCGGCCGCCTAGGGTGCCAGATCGGCAAGGGGCCCTAGTGGTGTGATGCGAGCCCCCCCCGCCCCCCGGTCAACAACTCTGACATTTATTGTAATAATCGCGATTATTTTTCTGACAATTAATCGTTAAGCAAAATTCATAATCGTTACAGCCCTAAGAATGAGCGCTTTCTCATGTCCCATGTCTGTATTTCTTGACCACTGTTAATGATGTCCGTCACTTTATTATGACGTGTACAGATGGGTTAGCCAATCACATCTCTGATAGCATCACATCCATGTATTGCCTGAATATAAGGCAACACCAGACTACTTCTCTTCTGTTGGATGCCACTCACGTGCGTTATCCTGAAGTCCTTGCGCTCGTATGTTTTCTCAATAAATCAGACTTAACCTCTTTGAGCGAACCCTGGCAAATCTTTTACTTTCGATCATATTTAATTCCACTACAGTGTGTGTGTGTGTGAATCATTCATAAGGAAATAAAGTCATTAAGTCATATAGTCATTATACTAATACATACATACACAATACTACACACTCTCTCTCACTCTCTCTCTCTCACTCACACACACACAAACAGGACTAATTATGTTTAATTAAAATATTTAAATTGCATGAGTCCGACCAGATGCTGTTTTACATGATCACCTGGTGAGAGAGGGATGAGGAGAGGAGAAGAGAGGAGAGGAGAGAGGAGAGAAGAGGAGAGTGTGAGGTGTTTTTATGTGTCTGATGTGTGTGTGTGTGCGTGTGTGTGTGTGTGTGTACGTATGCGTATGTATGTGTGTTTGTGTCTGTAAGTGTGTATATGTGTGTGTGTGTGTGTGTGTATGCGTTTGTATATGTGTGTGTGTGTGTATGTGTGTGTGTGTGTGTTTGTGTGTGTGTATGTGTGTGTGTGTGTGTGTGTGTGTAC
>NC_140264.1:5557028-5564528 GCF_949987555.1 Borostomias antarcticus | reverse complement strand
CGTTCATTTCAGGCCATGGGTATTCTGAGTGACTCTGAAGTGACCATCCTGTGAGGGAAACAGGCCTACACCTGGAAACATGCCATGATCGTTTAAGGTAAAATTATATAGCAATGACTGTATTACCCTGTGACACAATGTACTATTGAGCTCATGGGACTAGATATTACAACAATCTCTAAGAAATGGCTAACGTTACCTACAGTGTCACCCTGTCTGACCAAGTGAGCCTGTGCGCCACTGACTGTCTGACCCCTGCCTCCCTCCGCTCAGGGAAAATGCCAGCAGCACTGCCTGGCTGGAGTCGCCCTTCAGACCTGTGGAGCTTCCTGGACATCCCACGCTCGCGCCTGGTCAAGTACCCACTGTTGCTGCGTGAGATCCTCCGACGCGGCCGGCCTGGAGCAAGCGGTGAGCTCACACGCACACACACACTGCAGGGCTGTGTCCTTAACAGTAATACTTAATCCACGCCGCTGTCTATAACCGCATCCCTCTGTGTGTGTGTGTGTGTCCAGATCGTCATCATCCAGGGTGTGCTCTGCCATGGCCAGCTATGCAGCAAGAACGGACAGGTGAGCAGAGCGCGTGCACACACACACACACACACACACACACACACACACACAGCACACAACACAGACCGGATCAGATGAGGTTTATTGTACCTAATCTAAATGAGGCTGGTTTATTGACCCGTCTACTGTTCTCTTCCTCTCCCCCCACAGCCAAGAACATCCCAGTCCCACACACACCCTGCAGGTCAACTACGTCCCCGACCTGAGCCTGCTACAAGCGCCGCTCCTTCACCGTCTCCGCCATCGTCCACATGGAGGAGGCTGATGAGAACTGCCCCCAGCTCCCCCTGCGGGGATGAGACCCCCAGCCCCGCCTCCTCGCCGTCTCCCTCCCCCTCCGTCTCCTCATCATCATCATCATCAGCATCATCATCATCATCTCCGAACTCTCCTCCCCCTCCTCTCATAAAACAGATACAGAATACTTTATTTATCCCCGAGGGGCAATTCAGTTTCCACATGTTAAAAGAGACACAGAGATTATTACAGCAGTGTTCTGTGTTACTGTCCTCATTGGCAGCTATTTACTTCAGGTGCAGTATTCTGCATGGCCCTCTCTCCGGGTCCTGCTATGAGGGAAACATTACTCCTTGTTGCATTTACTGCAGTTGAACGCATGAAATAAAAGGCAACCGCATTCCATTTTATGACTTTTCATTGTTATAGTTCAGAACATACTCACTCAGAGATGAGACAGGTGGGACCTGATCATATTCGTACAGGGCTGTGTTGATTTTCCCTATATAGTGTTCCTAAGACTTATTATTATTGTTGTTATTATGAATAATAACAATAACAAATATTATTGTCATCACTGGAACACATTACATGAACATTTCTGACAGTAAAAGCTGATCTTTAACTTTGCTTAGTCAAGTCAAACTTTATTTATATAGCGCATTTTGTTGTGGCTACAAACCTTCAACACCTAACTCCTACAGGGAGCACTGGACTCCACCAGCCACACTGTAGTTTGATAAGCTGCTATGATTGTCTACTACAAGCTTGAGATAATATGCTTGGGAATGGGTAACTTAGAAGAGATATTGTGCATTTTTCTTACAGCGTCTAGTCTCATGATGAGTGGCAGGGGTCATCCTTCTATCTGATGCAGTTTGCTCGAGTGCTCAACATGATTTCAGCTAGTAGCTCCTCACGCCCACAGGCATAGACGGATTATGAAATGATGGGTCCCTGGGCACAGACACATAAAGGGCCCCCCACCCACGTCATTTATCGAAAACTCACAATAAAAGAAGCTTTGACTCGAGGGACCTCAACTCTGTGCGGAGGATTTGGTTTTTGGATTTCTCCCAAAATAATTGAAGGGCCCATGAGTACTCAGCCCATCTAAAGTTCTATAGATAAACACTCATTTAAAACATATCATGATGGTTTCTTTCTTGTGATTTGTTGCTTCAGTTTTTCAGCAGGATTTTTGGGGATGTGTTATTGACATGAATGGCTAAGCCCTTTAAAGATACAAGAAATGCGAAGGGCCCCCTGAGCTCTTGGGCCCCTGGGCCTGGTAGGCCCGTTCGGTAATATGTCTTTGCTCACAGGGGAAACAGACTTCTGCTTCTGCTCTCCCTGGTTCCAGAGGGCCGTACCCAGTATCAGACGTGCCCCAGGATGCCCAGGCTGGCGGTCTGATACCCCTCTACCATGCAGGCATCGAGGTCATAGCATCTCAACCCAAAACTTGCTCAGCTGTTAAAAAGGCAAAAATTCAGTCTCCTTCAATTTTCTGGCGTCCTGAGGCAGTGCTGGGGAACTCCATTTAATCAGGTCGGCTGTCCGTTAAAATTCCAACTTCCCTCTATGTGTTAAGAACTTTTATTCTAATCTGTAGTCCTACCTGTCTCCACCCATTTACCATACAGCAAATTCAACCAATCATCACCACTACTGTACTACTAAATATGGCATTTCATCCTTAACATGAATCATCATGATTTCAACCTTATTGTTAGTTCACTGCAAATCTGTGAGTCTCATTCCCTACCCCCTCTCGCCTAATATCTATACTGGAATGATACATCAGCCCTATTGTGACAAAGAGTTACACAAGGTAGGCTTGCCAGGCTAACAAAAGTTTAGACAAAGTCTGTCCATATCAACCATGACTTTGCATACCACATCCTCCCTATGGGGACATGGGTGTTACACAGTATCTTCCTCTAACCATGCACCTTGCATATCACATTACCTCTGGAGATATCGTGGGCATATTAAAATAGGTCTGCAGTGTGGCCAGGTCTGATGAAGTACCTTGGGTGGCAGAGACATCTGTGTTTGACAGGTTCGTAACTTGAGACCCTGAGGGGTTAGCCTATACCTCTTAAGCGCATCGTTGCCTCTGTGTATGAAATGCGCTATATAAATAAAGTTTGACTTGACTAAGCAAAGTTAAAGATCAGCTTTTACTGTCATAAATGTTCATGTAATGTGTTCCAGTGATGATGAAAATTATATTTTTTATTGTTATTATTCATAATAACAACAATAATAATAATAAGTCTTAGGAACACTATAGAGAAAATCAACACAGCCCTGTACGAATATGATCAGGTCCCACCTGTCTCATCTCTGAGTGAGTATGTTCTGAACTATAACAATGAAAAGTCATAAAATGGAATGCGGTTGCCTTTTATTTCATGCGTTCAACTGCAGTAAATGCAACAAGGAGTAATGTTTCCCTCATAGCAGGACCCGGAGAGAGGGCCATGCAGAATACTGCACCTGAAGTAAATAGCTGCCAATGAGGACAGTAACACAGAACACTGCTGTAATAATAGACATGTTGAGACACAAAAATACAAGTCCCATGAGGAGAGACAACACAGTCAGCTCTCCTGTCCCCACTACACGTCCACTCAGGAGTCCATTTTGTCTCCTCATCGCATAGTCTCTCTTGCACAACCATGAACCTGGTACTGAATCTCTGTGTCTCTTTTAACATGTGGAAACTGAATTGCCCCTCCGGGATAAATAAAGTATTCTGTATCTGTATCTTTTGTATCTATCTGTATCTGTATCTCTCTGTTTTATGAGAGGAGGGGGAGGAGAGCGGAGATGATAATGATGCCGATGATGATGATGAGGAGGAGACGGAGGGGGAGGGAGATGGCGCGGAGGCGGGGCTGGATGTCTCATCCCCGCAGGGGGAGCTGGGGGCAGTTCTCATCAGCCTCCTCCATGTGGACGATGGCGGAGACGGTGAAGGAGCGGCGCTTGTAGCAGGGTCAGGTCGGGGACGTAGTTGACCTGCAGGGTGTGTGTGGGACTGGGATGTTCTTGGCTGTGGGGGGAGAGGAAGAGAACAGTAGACGGGTCAATAAACCAGCCTCATTTAGATTAGGTACAATAAACCTCATCTGATCCGGTCTGTGTTGTGTGCTGTGTGTGTGTGTGTGTGTGTGTGTGTGTGTGTGTGTGTGTGCACGCGCTCTGCTCACCTGTCCGTTCTTGCTGCATAGCTGGCCATGGCAGAGCACGCCCTGGATGATGACGATCTGGACACACACACACACACAGAGGGATGCGGTTATAGACAGCGGCGTGGATTAAGTATTACTGTTAAGGACACAGCCCTGCAGTGTGTGTGTGCGTGTGAGCTCACCGCTTGCTCCAGGCCGGCCGCGTCGGAGGATCTCACGCAGCAACAGTGGGTACTTGACCAGGCGCGAGCGTGGGATGTCCAGGAAGCTCCACAGGTCTGAAGGGCGACTCCAGCCAGGCAGTGCTGCTGGCATTTTCCCTGAGCGGAGGGAGGCAGGGGTCAGACAGTCAGTGGCGCACAGGCTCACTTGGTCAGACAGGGTGACACTGTAGGTAACGTTAGCCATTTCTTAGAGATTGTTGTAATATCTAGTCCCATGAGCTCAATAGTACATTGTGTCACAGGGTAATACAGTCATTGCTATATAATTTTACCTTAAACGATCATGGAATGTTTCCAGGTGTAGGCCTGTTTCCCTCACAGGATGGTCACTTCAGAGTCACTCAGAATACCCATGGCCTGAAATGAACGGTACAGCACTTCATAAACGTAAATATAGAAATATACTGTACTGTAGTCTAACGTTAGCGTCTAGCCGCGTCTTTGTTTACATAATAAGCTAAGAGTCAAAAGTCAAGCGACAGATGGACAACAATAAATTAGCTAACGTCAGCTGCCAAACGGATCTCTCAACATATCATGCAACTATATAGCTTTAGCTCACAGAAGAGTTAGTTAGGTGGTTTGCTAGCTAGTTAGTTATGGTGCATTCGTTTATAACTGGGAGGTGGCAAATTGTGACTTGCTAGGAATGATTAAATAAAACACCGCATGAACTCGCACTTCCTTGTCGCAAATTCGGATGTTTCTCAGCCCCCAGTTGCTCGAATGCACTAGATATAACTAGCTAACTGATATAATGGTATATAGATATAACTAGGTAACTGATATAATGGTATATAGATATAACTAGGTAACTGTGATATAATGGTATATAGATATAACTAGGTAACTGTGATATAATGGTATATAGATATAACTAGGTAACTGATATAATGGTATATAGATATAACTAGGTAACTGTGATATAATGGTATATAGATATAACTAGGTAACTGTGATATAATGGTATATAGATATAACTAGGTAACTGTGATATAATGGTATATAGATATAACTAGGTAACTGTGATATAATGGTACATAGATATAACTAGGTAACTGTGATATAATGGTATATAGTAGGGATGTGCACGGTTAACCGATTTCTCGAGTACCCGAGTAGGCAATCTGCTAGTCGGATAATAAACACTACTCGGTTAATCTAAAGGCTATACAATATGGCATGTTTGGCCGTGAAAGCGCGCATTTCTGAGCGCCTGTGCCCTTTTTCAATTGTTACCAAAGAGGATAGAGCGTTGGCGGCTGCCTGGAGAAAAGCGCTGTACTGTATATGGAGTCTTTTTAAGAGCGCTCCGGCACAGGTCCATGCGCGTATAGCCTACTCGTTTTCCAGCCTATAAAGAAATATTGAATGAATAGGCCTGTTGTTCAATAAATCTATTTAGTTTTGCATGGACATTTCTCTAATGAAGGCTTGACGCCGAAACATCCATTATTGTCCAATAAATTGGAAATAGGCAGTGAGTGCCGCGGTGCTTTTTAGATAACGCTAAAAATTAATTCACTTGTTATCCGGCATCGGCAGTAAAGGCTTGGTTTAATACTTAATTTTGATTCGTAAATTAGAGGTCTGGTTGCATATTGTAGGCTTAGAGTTTTCAGAGTAGCCTAACGATAGGCTTAATAGGCTATGAGCTGGGCAGTGCATCCACATTAAAAGGCTGCGTTTTTCGATTCCGATAGCTTCATGAAAACCTATGGGTTATTCAATCCGATGATAAGTAATGCATCCAACCACACATCAGCTTTTAAATATGTTTATTTGCAAGGGCATGGACGAGACATGAAAGCACCGCCACGGTAATAACGGCGGAAAAAAACGTATTCCCCTCCGAGGGGGCCGGGGTTCAATGCGCTCTGTCTGGACGGTATCTTTTTTTGAGTAATCTTTTTTTTTGAGTAATCGGTTACTCGAGTAGGATCAGGTTAGGTTACTCGGTTTTAAAATTAGTCGAAATTCCCATCCCTAGTATATAGATATAACTAGGTAACTGTGATATAATGGTATATAGATATAACTAGGTAACTGATATAATGGTATATAGATATAACTAGGTAACTGTGATATAATGGTATATAGATATAACTAGGTAACTGTGATATAATGGTATATAGATATAACTAGGTAACTGTGATATAATGGTATATAGATATAACTAGGTAACTGATATAATGGTATATAGATATAACTAGGTAACTGTGATATAATGGTATATAGATATAACTAGGTAACTGTGATATAATGGTATATAGATATAACTAGGTAACTGTGATATAATGGTATATAGATATAACTAGGTAACTGATATAATGGTATATAGATATAACTAGGTAACTGTGATATAATGGTATATAGATATAACTAGGTAACTGATATAATGGTATATAGATATAACTAGGTAACTGATATAATGGTATATAGATATAACTAGGTAACTGATATAATGGTATATAGATATAACTAGGTAACTGTGATATAATGGTATATAGATATAACTAGGTAACTGTGATATAATGGTATATAGATATAACTAGGTAACTGATATAATGGTATATAGATATAACTAGGTAACTGTGATATAATGGTATATAGCTCGAATGCACACAGGTCGGAGGGAGGTATTTTGCCACTTGCGACTTCCCACCTCCGACCACAAACGAACGCACCATAAGCTAACGCGATGTTTTCACAGCTAACATCCAAGTTCAAATGCAAAGTCTCGCCATGTTACAGTATACACTAACTAGCAAGGATATATAATTAGGATTGTCTGTAGGCTATATTTGTAGTAAGCATTACCTGTTTACATTTTGTTGGGAAGACGGAAATTCGCTTGTTGAAATCCGCTTGTCCAGCTGGAACGCACGCAGATGACGTCGCACGCAGCGCGGCCGATTACGTCAGTACGTCACGCGCAGCCATCTTGCTAACTAGCTTAGCACACACACACACACACACACACACACGCTCAACGCAATTAACGAAACGTGGCAGATGACGTCGCACGCAGCGCGGCCGATTACGTTAGTACGTCACGCGCAGCCATCTTGCTAACTAGCTTAGCACACACACACACACACACACGCACACACACACACGCTCAACGCAATTAACTAAACGTGGCACATTCCACACACTGGAGTAAACGAACAAATGAATGAACGTGTGTGTGCGTCTGTGTGTGTGTGTGTGCGTCTAATTTTGCACTAAGTTCCACATAGACGCACTCACGCACAC
>NC_140264.1:5539528-5542028 GCF_949987555.1 Borostomias antarcticus | reverse complement strand
TGTGTGTGTGCAGGGTTTTTCCTGCATAGAATTACAAAACGGCTGCCTCCGTCAAATCAAATCAAAGTTGTGTTTTTCTTGCATGGCCAAAAATGGTTAATATTCATTAATATTCATTCATTTGGAATCAACTACATTGTACATGACCTCCTTTATGAATGAACAGCAAAAAGCAAATATGATGGGATTATTTTGAAATCTCTTAAATCCCTATTCCCGACAGCAAAGGAATTGCAACTTTCTCCAGCACGTATAGGATTTTTTTAACCAGACAGAATGGCGAGTGGTCTTAATAATATTATAATTTACTTGCAAAGGACTAAATTGACTCACCATAGACGAATAAATAGGCTTGATTTTCATCCCTGTACAAGAATCAGCAGAGAAAAAAACTACCCAACAAAACCAGGTTCATCAGAATAACGGCCTTTGACTCCGGACTAATAATATAGTTAGGCAGACAAGCTAATCCAGCACACATTAGTGCATAGAAAAGTCACCAGAATGCCGGAAATGAAGCTTTTGATGTGCAAAATTTCCTTCCCCACAACCCCCACTTAAGGTACCACCTCCGTCTCATTTTGAGCCAGGAAAATCCCTGGTGTGTGTGTGTGTGTGTGTGTGTGAGAGAGAGAGAGAGAGAGAGAGAGAGAGAGCTTGACACAGTAGATTGCAGTGGAGAGACAATAGCATATGTAATGATACAGCAGGGAGGTAAAACACTGTGGTTAGCACACACTACACACACTCGCTACCGCCTCCTTACCCAGAGATCCACGAGGTGCCTCCCACCACCTCACACCAACAACGTGGACGAGGCGTACCGGGAACTCTGCGGCACACTGGTGAAAGCCCCCACAAATCCATCCCCCGCGGACGTTGCAATAGCTGCAAACGGTGCTGCGGAGTGTGAGAGTCTCTACTGTGCCTTCCTCCAGGCCCCCCCAGGAGCTGAGTCAGACAGACTAGCCTCAACCCCGCTGTCTAGACTCTAGACTAGACAAGAGCGCTGGGAGGAGGCCATTAACTCCATCGAATTCTCACACTCCAGCCGCAAGGCATGGAGCATTCTTAACAACCTCACTGATAGGGCTAGACATTCCTCCCGTCACTGCCCCATCTCTGCAAACAAAATCACATCACAATTTGTGAAAAGTGGGACATCCAAGGGTAAAGACAGCGGGTCGTCACGTCTCGTGGCAAAAGAAGTGTCGGACCTCTGGAAGGACACAACTCCTAGCGGCGGTAACATCTCCGGTGAATTCCCACCGGAGGTTCGCCTCCAGCACGTAAAGCCAGGGAAAGCTCCGGGGCCTGATTCTATCTGCCCGGAGATTATACTCCATGCCGCGTCTGCTTTGAAGTCCTGGTTAAGAGCTTTCCTCTCTTCCTGCTTGCGGCAACTCAAGATCCCCAAAATCTGGAGAAGAGCCCTAGTTGTCGCGATCCCTAAGCCGAACAAGCCTTAAGAGGACCCCAAGAGTTACCGCCCCATCTCTCTGTTATGTATCTCCTTCAAGATCCTCAAGCGTCTCATCTACGCCCGCGTCAAACCAATCATCGACCTGCTGCTCCCACAGGAGCAGGCCGGGTTCCGACGTGGGAGATCGACCGTAGATCAAGTCACTTTGATGACTAAAGACATTGAGGACCGCTTCTCAGCTGAAAAGAAGGCCATCTTTATAGACCTGACGGCTGCCTACGACACCGTATGGCACCGCGGCCTCACCTGCAAGCGTCTCCGCCTGCTGCCGGACAGGCACATGGTCAGCATTTAAGCAGCTTCACCCTCACCACCGGTAGCGGACAGTGAAGCACATTACGACGAAGAACGGCGTCTTCCAGGGATCTGTCCTGGCCCCCCTCCTTTATAACATCTACACCTACGACCTGCCCATCACAGTCTCCAGGAAGTACGCCTACGCAAACGACCTCGCGCTGGTGTACTCCGCTGGAGTCTGGCACTCCGTGGAGGAGACCCTGAGCCAGGACATGCAGACACTAGCGGCATACCTCCAGAAATGGAGATTGAAGCTCAGCGAGGCCAAGACGGTGTCGGCGGCCTTCCACCTTAACAACAAGGAAGCACAGCACGTCTCGCCTGCCGGGCCGTGGAGCCCAACCACCTGCTCCAGCCTCCCCAGCGTCTCAAGTCCAGACACCCTTTTGTGCCGGCCGCAAGGGATCTCCTGCAGCAATGCAGAGATCTTAACATCAGCGAGGCAGGATGGGCGGACCACACCTGGCGTGAGGAGTGGGAGGCAAACACGTCCAGACTCCATGATTTCATCCCGGCCGCCGGTCCTTCCCCTCCCGGGATGGACGTACCCAGACCGGCGTGGGTGAGGCTTAATCGTCTTCGGACCAGCATCGGACGCTTCTGATCATCGATGCGCAGATGAGGCTTGGTATCCTGTGTGGCGTGCAAGTGTGGCGCCAAGGAACAAACCGCAGACCACGTCATCCAGGACTGTCTGATATATTGGACATTGGTTGTGGA
>NC_140264.1:5522028-5532028 GCF_949987555.1 Borostomias antarcticus | reverse complement strand
TGAAACTTTATAGCCTGCATGTATAAGTGTGTGTGTGTGTGTGTGTGTGTGTGGAGAGCGGGTGTCTGTGTGGGTGGTTCTGTGTGTGTGCTTGTGTCTGTGTGTGTGTGTGTGTGTGTGTGTGTGTGTGTGTGTGTGTGTGTGTGTGTGTGTGTGTGTGTGTGTGTGTCTGTGTGCGTGTGTGGGTGTGCGCATGTGCGATTGTGTGTGTGTGACCAGGTTGGGAGTAATGGAGTTTTAATGGGCTGTGCCACTCTATTGGCCAGCCTGGCAGAAGTAGCATTTAGAGCCCGTCCTGGCAGCACACACACACACACACACACACACACACACAGATCAAGCTCAACCTGGACATCGCTTTAGGGCTCATTACCATTAACAGAACAGTCAAGTCCTAAATTATTCTGCCAACACACACACACACACCCACACACACCCACACAACATATCAGTCTAGTCAACACCATCCAGCATGTGAGTAAACATGTGCAGGCGGTGTCCGTCTGCTCACGCCAACCTTGAGACCTCGGGGGGATGTCCAAACCAAAACAGGGGAGTGGGGGAGGTGTGGAGGGGGTTGTGTGTGTGTGTGTGCGGGGGAGTGGGGGAGGTGTGGAGGGGGTTGTGTGTGTGTGTGGGGGAGTGGGGGAGGTGTGGAGGGGGTTGTGTGTGTGTGTGTGCGGGGGGGTGGGGGAGGTGTGGAGGGGGTGGTATGTGTGTGTGTGGGGGAGGTGTGGAGGGGGTTGTGTGTGTGTGTGTGCGGGGGGGTGGGGGAGGTGTGGAGGGGGTGGTATGTGTGTGTGTGGGGGAGTGGGGGAGGTGTGGAGGGGGTTGTGTGTGTGTGTGTGGGGGGGTGGGGGAGGTGTGGAGGGGGTGGTATGTGTGTGTGTGGGGGGGTGGGGGAGGTGTGGAGGGGGTGGTATGTGTGTGTGTGCGGGGGAGTGGGGGAGGTGTGGAGGGGGTTGTGTGTGTGTGTGTGGGGGAGTGGGGGAGGTGTGGAGGGGGTGGTATGTGTGTGTGTGGGGGGGTGGGGGAGGTGTGGAGGGGGTGGTATGTGTGTGTGTGCGGGGGAGTGGGGGAGGTGTGGAGGGGGTTGTGTGTGTGTGTGTGGGGGAGTGGGGGAGGTGTGGAGGGGGTGGTATGTGTGTGTGTGGGGGGGTGGGGGAGGTGTGGAGGGGGTGGTATGTGTGTGTGTGCGGGGGAGTGGGGGAGGTGTGGAGGGGGTTGTGTGTGTGTGTGTGGGGGGGTGGGGGAGGTGTGGAGGGGGTGGTATGTGTGTGTGTGCGGGGGAGTGGGGGAGGTGTGGAGGGGGTGGTATGTGTGTGTGTGGGGGGGTGGGGGAGGTGTGGAGGGGGTTGTGTGTGTGTGTGTGGGGGGGTGGGGGAGGTGTGGAGGGGGTGGTATGTGTGTGTGTGCGGGGGAGTGGGGGAGGTGTGGAGGGGGTGGTATGTGTGTGTGTGGGGGGGTGGGGGAGGTGTGGAGGGGGTTGTGTGTGTGTGTGTGGGGGGGTGGGGGAGGTGTGGAGGGGGTTGTGTGTGTGTGTGTGGGGGAGGTGTGGAGGGGGTGGTATGTGTGTGTGTGGGGGGGTGGGGGAGGTGTGGAGGGGGTGGTATGTGTGTGTGTGCGGGGGAGTGGGGGAGGTGTGGAGGGGGTTGTGTGTGTGTGTGTGGGGGGGTGGGGGAGGTGTGGAGGGGGTTGTGTGTGTGTGTGTGGGGGAGGTGTGGAGGGGGTTGTGTGTGTGTGTGTGGGGGGGTGGGGGAGGTGTGGAGGGGGTGGTATGTGTGTGTGTGGGGGGGTGGGGGAGGTGTGGAGGGGGTTGTGTGTGTGTGTGTGGGGGAGGTGTGGAGGGGGTTGTGTGTGTGTGTGTGGGGGGGTGGGGGAGGTGTGGAGGGGGTGGTATGTGTGTGTGTGGGGGGGTGGGGGAGGTGTGGAGGGGGTGGTATGTGTGTGTGTGCGGGGGAGTGGGGGAGGTGTGGAGGGGGTTGTGTGTGTGTGTGTGTGCGGGGGAGTGGGGGAGATGTGGAGGGGGTTGTAGGTGTGTGTGCGTAGGGGGGTGGGGGAGGTGTGGAGGGGGTGGTATGTGTGTGTGTGCGGGGGAGTGGGGGAGGTGTGGAGGGGGTTGTGTGTGTGTGTGTGTGCGGGGGAGTGGGGGAGGTGTGGAGGGGGTTGTAGGTGTGTGTGCGTAGGGGGGTGGGGGAGGTGTGGAGGGGGTTGTGTGTGTGTGTGTGTGCGGGGGAGTGGGGGAGATGTGGAGGGGGTTGTAGGTGTGTGTGCGTAGGGGGGTGGGGGAGGTGTGGAGGGGGTGGTATGTGTGTGTGTGCGGGGGAGTGGGGGAGGTGTGGAGGGGGTTGTGTGTGTGTGTGTGTGCGGGGGAGTGGGGGAGGTGTGGAGGGGGTTGTAGGTGTGTGTGCGTAGGGGGGTGGGGGAGGTGTGGAGGGGGTTGTGTGTGTGTGTGTGTGCGGGGGAGTGGGGGAGATGTGGAGGGGGTTGTAGGTGTGTGTGCGTAGGGGGGTGGGGGAGGTGTGGAGGGGGTGGTATGTGTGTGTGTGCGGGGGAGTGGGGGAGGTGTGGAGGGGGTTGTGTGTGTGTGTGTGTGCGGGGGAGTGGGGGAGGTGTGGAGGGGGTTGTAGGTGTGTGTGCGTAGGGGGGTGGGGGAGGTGTGGAGGGGGTTGTGTGTGTGTGTGTGTGCGGGGGGGTGGGGGAGGTGTGGAGGGGGTTGTAGGTGTGTGTGCGTAGGGGGGTGGGGGAGGTGTGGAGGGGGTGGTATGTGTGTGTGTGCGGGGGAGTGGGGGAGGTGTGGAGGGGGTTGTGTGTGTGTGTGTGTGCGGGGGAGTGGGGGAGGTGTGGAGGGGGTTGTAGGTGTGTGTGCGTAGGGGGGTGGGGGAGGTGTGGAGGGGGTTGTGTGTGTGTGTGTGTGCGGGGGAGTGGGGGAGATGTGGAGGGGGTTGTAGGTGTGTGTGCGTAGGGGGGTGGGGGAGGTGTGGAGGGGGTGGTATGTGTGTGTGTGCGGGGGAGTGGGGGAGGTGTGGAGGGGGTTGTGTGTGTGTGTGTGTGCGGGGGAGTGGGGGAGGTGTGGAGGGGGTTGTAGGTGTGTGTGCGTAGGGGGGTGGGGGAGGTGTGGAGGGGGTTGTGTGTGTGTGTGTGTGCGGGGGAGTGGGGGAGATGTGGAGGGGGTTGTAGGTGTGTGTGCGTAGGGGGGTGGGGGAGGTGTAGAAGGGGGTGGTATGTGTGTGTGTGCGGGGGAGTGGGGGAGGTGTGGAGGGGGTTGTGTGTGTGTGTGTGTGCGGGGGAGTGGGGGAGGTGTGGAGGGGGTTGTAGGTGTGTGTGCGGGGGAGTGGGGGAGGTGTGGAGGGGGTTGTGTGTGTGTGTGTGTGCGGGGGAGTGGGGGAGGTGTGGAGGGGGTTGTAGGTGTGTGTGCGTAGGGGGGTGGGGGAGGTGTGGAGGGGGTTGTGTGTGTGTGTGTGTGCGGGGGAGTGGGGGAGGTGTGGAGGGGGTTGTAGGTGTGTGTGCGTAGGGGGGTGGGGGAGGTGTGGAGGGGGTTGTGTGTGTGTGTGTGTGCGGGGGAGTGGGGGAGATGTGGAGGGGGTTGTAGGTGTGTGTGCGTAGGGGGGTGGGGGAGGTGTGGAGGGGGTGGTATGTGTGTGTGTGCGGGGGAGTGGGGGAGGTGTGGAGGGGGTTGTGTGTGTGTGTGTGTGCGGGGGAGTGGGGGAGGTGTGGAGGGGGTTGTAGGTGTGTGTGCGTAGGGGGGTGGGGGAGGTGTGGAGGGGGTTGTGTGTGTGTGTGTGTGCGGGGGAGTGGGGGAGATGTGGAGGGGGTTGTAGGTGTGTGTGCGTAGGGGGGTGGGGGAGGTGTGGAGGGGGTGGTATGTGTGTGTGTGCGGGGGAGTGGGGGAGGTGTGGAGGGGGTTGTGTGTGTGTGTGTGTGCGGGGGAGTGGGGGAGGTGTGGAGGGGGTTGTAGGTGTGTGTGCGTAGGGGGGTGGGGGAGGTGTGGAGGGGGTTGTGTGTGTGTGTGTGTGCGGGGGAGTGGGGGAGATGTGGAGGGGGTTGTAGGTGTGTGTGCGTAGGGGGGTGGGGGAGGTGTGGAGGGGGTGGTATGTGTGTGTGTGCGGGGGAGTGGGGGAGGTGTGGAGGGGGTTGTGTGTGTGTGTGTGTGCGGGGGAGTGGGGGAGGTGTGGAGGGGGTTGTAGGTGTGTGTGCGTAGGGGGGTGGGGGAGGTGTGGAGGGGGTTGTGTGTGTGTGTGTGTGCGGGGGGGTGGGGGAGGTGTGGAGGGGGTTGTAGGTGTGTGTGCGTAGGGGGGTGGGGGAGGTGTGGAGGGGGTGGTATGTGTGTGTGTGCGGGGGAGTGGGGGAGGTGTGGAGGGGGTTGTGTGTGTGTGTGTGTGCGGGGGAGTGGGGGAGGTGTGGAGGGGGTTGTAGGTGTGTGTGCGTAGGGGGGTGGGGGAGGTGTGGAGGGGGTTGTGTGTGTGTGTGTGTGCGGGGGAGTGGGGGAGATGTGGAGGGGGTTGTAGGTGTGTGTGCGTAGGGGGGTGGGGGAGGTGTAGAAGGGGGTGGTATGTGTGTGTGTGCGGGGGAGTGGGGGAGGTGTGGAGGGGGTTGTGTGTGTGTGTGTGTGCGGGGGAGTGGGGGAGGTGTGGAGGGGGTTGTAGGTGTGTGTGCGGGGGAGTGGGGGAGGTGTGGAGGGGGTTGTGTGTGTGTGTGTGTGCGGGGGAGTGGGGGAGGTGTGGAGGGGGTTGTAGGTGTGTGTGCGTAGGGGGGTGGGGGAGGTGTGGAGGGGGTTGTGTGTGTGTGTGTGTGCGGGGGAGTGGGGGAGATGTGGAGGGGGTTGTAGGTGTGTGTGCGTAGGGGGGTGGGGGAGGTGTGGAGGGGGTTGTAGGTGTGTGTGCGTAGGGGGGTGGGGGAGGTGTGGAGGGGGTGGTATGTGTGTGTGTGCGGGGGAGTGGGGGAGGTGTGGAGGGGGTTGTGTGTGTGTGTGTGTGCGGGGGAGTGGGGGAGATGTGGAGGGGGTTGTAGGTGTGTGTGCGTAGGGGGGTGGGGGAGGTGTGGAGGGGGTGGTATGTGTGTGTGTGCGGGGGAGTGGGGGAGGTGTGGAGGGGGTTGTGTGTGTGTGTGTGTGCGGGGGAGTGGGGGAGGTGTGGAGGGGGTTGTAGGTGTGTGTGCGTAGGGGGGTGGGGGAGGTGTGGAGGGGGTTGTGTGTGTGTGTGTGTGCGGGGGAGTGGGGGAGGTGTGGAGGGGGTTGTAGGTGTGTGTGCGTAGGGGGGTGGGGGAGGTGTGGAGGGGGTTGTGTGTGTGTGTGTGTGCGGGGGAGTGGGGGAGATGTGGAGGGGGTTGTAGGTGTGTGTGCGTAGGGGGGTGGGGGAGGTGTGGAGGGGGTGGTATGTGTGTGTGTGCGGGGGAGTGGGGGAGATGTGGAGGGGGTTGTAGGTGTGTGTGCGTAGGGGGGTGGGGGAGGTGTGGAGGGGGTTGTAGGTGTGTGTGCGTAGGGGGGTGGGGGAGGTGTGGAGGGGGTTGTAGGTGTGTGTGCGTAGGGGGGTGGGGGAGGTGTAGAAGGGGGTGGTATGTGTGTGTGTGCGGGGGAGTGGGGGAGGTGTGGAGGGGGTTGTGTGTGTGTGTGTGTGCGGGGGAGTGGGGGAGGTGTGGAGGGGGTTGTAGGTGTGTGTGCGGGGGAGTGGGGGAGGTGTGGAGGGGGTTGTGTGTGTGTGTGTGTGCGGGGGAGTGGGGGAGGTGTGGAGGGGGTTGTAGGTGTGTGTGCGTAGGGGGGTGGGGGAGGTGTGGAGGGGGTTGTGTGTGTGTGTGTGTGCGGGGGAGTGGGGGAGATGTGGAGGGGGTTGTAGGTGTGTGTGCGTAGGGGGGTGGGGGAGGTGTGGAGGGGGTGGTATGTGTGTGTGTGCGGGGGAGTGGGGGAGGTGTGGAGGGGGTTGTGTGTGTGTGTGTGTGCGGGGGAGTGGGGGAGATGTGGAGGGGGTTGTAGGTGTGTGTGCGTAGGGGGGTGGGGGAGGTGTGGAGGGGGTGGTATGTGTGTGTGTGCGGGGGAGTGGGGGAGGTGTGGAGGGGGTTGTGTGTGTGTGTGTGTGCGGGGGAGTGGGGGAGGTGTGGAGGGGGTTGTAGGTGTGTGTGCGTAGGGGGGTGGGGGAGGTGTGGAGGGGGTTGTGTGTGTGTGTGTGTGCGGGGGAGTGGGGGAGGTGTGGAGGGGGTTGTAGGTGTGTGTGCGTAGGGGGGTGGGGGAGGTGTGGAGGGGGTTGTGTGTGTGTGTGTGTGCGGGGGAGTGGGGGAGATGTGGAGGGGGTTGTAGGTGTGTGTGCGTAGGGGGGTGGGGGAGGTGTGGAGGGGGTGGTATGTGTGTGTGTGCGGGGGAGTGGGGGAGATGTGGAGGGGGTTGTAGGTGTGTGTGCGTACGGGGGTGGGGGAGGTGTGGAGGGGGTTGTAGGTGTGTGTGCGTAGGGGGGTGGGGGAGGTGTGGAGGGGGTTGTAGGTGTGTGTGCGTAGGGGGGTGGGGGAGGTGTGGAGGGGGTTGTGTGTGTGTGTGTGTGGGGGGGTGGGGGAGGTGTGGAGGGGGTGGTATGTGTGTGTGTGCGGGGGAGTGGGGGAGGTGTGGAGGGGGTTGTGTGTGTGTGTGTGTGCGGGGGAGTGGGGGAGGTGTGGAGGGGGTTGTAGGTGTGTGTGCGTAGGGGGGTGGGGGAGGTGTGGAGGGGGTTGTAGGTGTGTGTGCGTAGGGGGGTGGGGGAGGTGTGGAGGGGGTTGTAGGTGTGTGTGCGTAGGGGGGTGGGGGAGGTGTGGAGGGGGTTGTGTGTGTGTGTGTGTGCGTAGGGGGGTGGGGGAGGTGTGGAGGGGGTGGTATGTGTGTGTGTGCGGGGGAGTGGGGGAGGTGTGGAGGGGGTTGTGTGTGTGTGTGTGTGCGGGGGAGTGGGGGAGGTGTGGAGGGGGTTGTAGGTGTGTGTGCGTAGGGGGGTGGGGGAGGTGTGGAGGGGGTTGTAGGTGTGTGTGCGTAGGGGGGTGGGGGAGGTGTGGAGGGGGTTGTGTGTGTGTGTGTGTGCGGGGGAGTGGGGGAGGTGTGGAGGGGGTTGTAGGTGTGTGTGCGTAGGGGGGTGGGGGAGGTGTGGAGGGGGTGGTATGTGTGTGTGTGCGGGGGAGTGGGGGAGGTGTGGAGGGGGTGGTATGTGTGTGTGTGTGCGGGGGAGTGGGGGAGGTGTGGAGGGGGTTGTAGGTGTGTGTGCGTAGGGGGGTGGGGGAGGTGTGGAGGGGGTGGTATGTGTGTGTGTGCGGGGGAGTGGGGGAGGTGTGGAGGGGCTGTGTGTGTGTGTGTGTGCGTAGGGGGGTGGGGGAGGTGTGGAGGGGGTGGTATGTGTGTGTGTGCGGGGGGGTGGGGGAGGTGTGGAGGGGGTTGTAGGTGTGTGTGCGTAGGGGGGTGGGGGAGGTGTGGAGGGGGTTGTGTGTGTGTGTGTGTGCGGGGGAGTGGGGGAGGTGTGGAGGGGGTTGTAGGTGTGTGTGCGTAGGGGGGTGGGGGAGGTGTGGAGGGGGTGGTATGTGTGTGTGTGCGGGGGAGTGGGGGAGGTGTGGAGGGGGTTGTAGGTGTGTGTGCGTAGGGGAGTGGGGGAGGTGTGGAGGGGGTTGTGTGTGTGTGTGTGTGCGGGGGAGTGGGGGAGGTGTGGAGGGGGTTGTAGGTGTGTGTGCGGGGGGGTGGGGGAGGTGTGGAGGGGGTTGTAGGTGTGTGTGCGTAGGGGGGTGGGGGAGGTGTGGAGGGGGTGGTATGTGTGTGTGTGCGGGGGAGTGGGGGAGGTGTGGAGGGGGTTGTGTGTGTGTGTGTGTGCGGGGGAGTGGGGGAGATGTGGAGGGGGTTGTAGGTGTGTGTGCGTAGGGGGGTGGGGGAGGTGTGGAGGGGGTGGTATGTGTGTGTGTGCGGGGGAGTGGGGGAGGTGTGGAGGGGGTTGTGTGTGTGTGTGTGTGCGGGGGAGTGGGGGAGGTGTGGAGGGGGTTGTAGGTGTGTGTGCGTAGGGGGGTGGGGGAGGTGTGGAGGGGGTTGTGTGTGTGTGTGTGTGCGGGGGAGTGGGGGAGGTGTGGAGGGGGTTGTAGGTGTGTGTGCGTAGGGGGGTGGGGGAGGTGTGGAGGGGGTTGTGTGTGTGTGTGTGTGCGGGGGAGTGGGGGAGATGTGGAGGGGGTTGTAGGTGTGTGTGCGTAGGGGGGTGGGGGAGGTGTGGAGGGGGTGGTATGTGTGTGTGTGCGGGGGAGTGGGGGAGATGTGGAGGGGGTTGTAGGTGTGTGTGCGTAGGGGGGTGGGGGAGGTGTGGAGGGGGTTGTAGGTGTGTGTGCGTAGGGGGGTGGGGGAGGTGTGGAGGGGGTTGTAGGTGTGTGTGCGTAGGGGGGTGGGGGAGGTGTAGAAGGGGGTGGTATGTGTGTGTGTGCGGGGGAGTGGGGGAGGTGTGGAGGGGGTTGTGTGTGTGTGTGTGTGCGGGGGAGTGGGGGAGGTGTGGAGGGGGTTGTAGGTGTGTGTGCGGGGGAGTGGGGGAGGTGTGGAGGGGGTTGTGTGTGTGTGTGTGTGCGGGGGAGTGGGGGAGGTGTGGAGGGGGTTGTAGGTGTGTGTGCGTAGGGGGGTGGGGGAGGTGTGGAGGGGGTTGTGTGTGTGTGTGTGTGCGGGGGAGTGGGGGAGATGTGGAGGGGGTTGTAGGTGTGTGTGCGTAGGGGGGTGGGGGAGGTGTGGAGGGGGTGGTATGTGTGTGTGTGCGGGGGAGTGGGGGAGGTGTGGAGGGGGTTGTGTGTGTGTGTGTGTGCGGGGGAGTGGGGGAGATGTGGAGGGGGTTGTAGGTGTGTGTGCGTAGGGGGGTGGGGGAGGTGTGGAGGGGGTGGTATGTGTGTGTGTGCGGGGGAGTGGGGGAGGTGTGGAGGGGGTTGTGTGTGTGTGTGTGTGCGGGGGAGTGGGGGAGGTGTGGAGGGGGTTGTAGGTGTGTGTGCGTAGGGGGGTGGGGGAGGTGTGGAGGGGGTTGTGTGTGTGTGTGTGTGCGGGGGAGTGGGGGAGGTGTGGAGGGGGTTGTAGGTGTGTGTGCGTAGGGGGGTGGGGGAGGTGTGGAGGGGGTTGTGTGTGTGTGTGTGTGCGGGGGAGTGGGGGAGATGTGGAGGGGGTTGTAGGTGTGTGTGCGTAGGGGGGTGGGGGAGGTGTGGAGGGGGTGGTATGTGTGTGTGTGCGGGGGAGTGGGGGAGATGTGGAGGGGGTTGTAGGTGTGTGTGCGTAGGGGGGTGGGGGAGGTGTGGAGGGGGTTGTAGGTGTGTGTGCGTAGGGGGGTGGGGGAGGTGTGGAGGGGGTTGTAGGTGTGTGTGCGTAGGGGGGTGGGGGAGGTGTGGAGGGGGTTGTGTGTGTGTGTGTGTGGGGGGGTGGGGGAGGTGTGGAGGGGGTGGTATGTGTGTGTGTGCGGGGGAGTGGGGGAGGTGTGGAGGGGGTTGTGTGTGTGTGTGTGTGCGGGGGAGTGGGGGAGGTGTGGAGGGGGTTGTAGGTGTGTGTGCGTAGGGGGGTGGGGGAGGTGTGGAGGGGGTTGTAGGTGTGTGTGCGTAGGGGGGTGGGGGAGGTGTGGAGGGGGTTGTAGGTGTGTGTGCGTAGGGGGGTGGGGGAGGTGTGGAGGGGGTTGTGTGTGTGTGTGTGTGCGTAGGGGGGTGGGGGAGGTGTGGAGGGGGTGGTATGTGTGTGTGTGCGGGGGAGTGGGGGAGGTGTGGAGGGGGTTGTGTGTGTGTGTGTGTGCGGGGGAGTGGGGGAGGTGTGGAGGGGGTTGTAGGTGTGTGTGCGTAGGGGGGTGGGGGAGGTGTGGAGGGGGTTGTAGGTGTGTGTGCGTAGGGGGGTGGGGGAGGTGTGGAGGGGGTTGTGTGTGTGTGTGTGTGCGGGGGAGTGGGGGAGGTGTGGAGGGGGTTGTAGGTGTGTGTGCGTAGGGGGGTGGGGGAGGTGTGGAGGGGGTGGTATGTGTGTGTGTGCGGGGGAGTGGGGGAGGTGTGGAGGGGGTGGTATGTGTGTGTGTGTGCGGGG
>NC_140264.1:5507028-5509528 GCF_949987555.1 Borostomias antarcticus | reverse complement strand
CAACCCTAACACACACACACACACACACACACACTCACACACTCTGGGACAGTAGTATGCCAGATGTCGTATATTATATCAAAATATACATCTGGCCTACTATATACTGTACAGTTCCTGGTCAAAAGGTTAAGGTGAGAGTAATTCACCAACCTAGTTTAAATGTTCGTGGAAATTGTAGCTAAATCTGTCTGTAGATTATTTATTTTTTATTTTTTTATCAGATGTCGTAAGTTATAACAAGATTAGACTGCACCAGGATCAGTGTTGCCAACTCCTCTGTAAGGGAAGTAGCTGTACGGCTACAGTAGATGATGTAATCAACTAATTTGCATAACATGCATTTGTGAAAGAGGCTAAATGAATAGAGAAGCAGCTCGTGCTCAGAGGGAGCTGCTGCTGGTTGGACTGCGGAGCGGCTATCCAATCAGACTGCTCGCATGAGCGCTGAGGAGGAGGAGACTGCAGCCTTCGCTGTAGACCTACTCTGCCCTCACTGTAGACCTACTGTACTCTGCCCTCGCTGTAGACCTACTCAGCCCTCGCTGTAGACCTACTCTGCCCTCGCTGTAGACCTACTCTGCCCTCGCTGTAGACCTACTCTGCCCTCGCTGTAGACCTACTCTGCCCTCGCTGTAGACCTACTCTGCCCTCGCTGTTGACCTACTCAGCCCTCGCTGTAGACCTACTCAGCCCTCGCTGTAGACCTACTGTACTCTGCCCTCGCTGTAGACCTACTCTGCCCTCGCTGTAGACCTACTCTGCCCTCGCTGTAGACCTACTCTGCCCTCGCAGACCTTCTCGCCCTCGTGAGCTTGTCTGTCATGTGAACCGCGGAACGGGATGTGTTACATACTTTTGCAGAGCTCTGTCAACACAGTCATTCCCCAAATTACAAAAAAAACTCCCTCAATTAGTTGCGAGTCTAATTAAATCGCCCAGGGGTTCTGGAAAGCCACCAGATAGTCGCCAAGTTGGCAACACTGACCAGGATCCTCCCTCTTAAGCACCTATTGTATTTTTTAGTATGCTACTCGTGCACTTTGGAATTAGCACTAGATTATGCTCTTGTTCTTCACGTGTTTTAGAAAGGAGATGCACTTGTGAGTTCTGGTGAGTAGCAGCACACTGACATCCTGCGTTAAATGCAATTACTGTAAGTCACTTTGGATAAAAGCGTATGCTAAATTGTAATGTAACGTAAATGTGTGTGTGTGTGTACTGGATGTGTCTGTGTGTGCATGTGCGTGCGTGCGTGTGTGTGTGAGAAGAGGGTCAAATTTAGGGTCAGCCTCTTCTGAAAATTCACTTTATCTTGGTAGACCTGTACCAGTACTGTTAGACAGTTGCTGTCAGAGGATACTAGCCTATGAATGCTGATACACACACACACACACACACACACACACACACACACACTGCAATTCTCTTCTCTTTGGTCTCCCCCAGAAACTCATCCATAACTCCAACTGGTCCAGAACGCTGTCGCCCGTGTCATCACCAGAACACCATCCAGCAGTCACATCACACCCGTATCATCACCAGAACACCATCCAGCAGTCACATCACACCCGTATCATCACCAGAACACCATCCAGCAGTCACATCACACCCGTATCATCACCAGAACACCATCCAGCAGTCACATCACACCCGTATCATCACCAGAACACCATCCAGCAGTCACATCACACCCGTATCATCACCAGAACACCATCCAGCAGTCACATCACACCCGTATCATCACCAGAACACCATCCAGCAGTCACATCACACCCGTATCATGACCAGAACACCATCCAGCAGTCACATCACACCCGTATCATCACCAGAACACCATCCAGCAGTCACATCACACCCGTATCATGACCAGAACACCATCCAGCAGTCACATCACACCCGTATCATCACCAGAACACCATCCAGCAGTCACATCACACCCGTATCATCACCAGAACACCATCCAGCAGTCACATCACACCCGTATCATCACCAGAACACCATCCAGCAGTCACATCACACCCGTATCATCACCAGAACACCATCCAGCAGTCACATCACACTTGCCCTCCAATAACTCCACTGGCTCCCTATCAAATTCCGCATTGACTATAAAATTCTGCTCCACACATTCAAGGCCACCCATAACCTCCCTCCTCCATACCCTCCCTCCTCCATAACCTCCCTCCTCCATCCCTCTCTGACCTCCTCCATAACCTCCCTCCTCCATACTTCTCTCCTCCATAACCTCCCTCCTCCATCCCTCTCTGACCTCCTCCATACCCTCTCTCCTCCATAACCTCCCTCCTCCATCCCTCTCTGACCTCCTCCATAACCTCCCTCCTCCATACTTCTCTCCTCCATAACCTCCCTCCTCCATCCCTCTCTGACCTCCTCCATAACCTCCCTCCTCCATAACCTCCCTCCTCCATAACCTCCCTCCTCCATACCTCCCTCCTCCATACCCTCCCTCCTCCATAACCTCCCTCCTCCATCCCTC
>NC_140264.1:5499528-5502028 GCF_949987555.1 Borostomias antarcticus | reverse complement strand
GTCAGACGTCAGCCTGTCCTCCCGTCCCAATGACTACACACACACACACACACACACACACACACACACACACACACACACACACACACACACACACACACACACATCACTCCAAAAGCCTGCCCCCATCTGACCCAGGCTAGTGTTTTGATGTGATTGACGTTTGGGATCCTTTCATTCATTATTGAAGTGTGGGATCAAAACGCTATCGTCGTGACGACCAGAAAGACGAGACAGGGCCAAGGTGGGGGGGGGGGGGGGCTCGTCTCAAGGTCGTCTGACTAAAGATGTGGAAGAAAGGAAAAAACTCCTCCTTCTCTCCCTCCTCCTCACTTATTTAACCATCTTCACTTTGTTCATCCTCTCATCTCTTTCTCCTCTCCTCCGACGTATCTCTCTATCATCTCCTCCCCTCCCTTTTCTTCGACGCTGCATTTCAGTCTGATACTCAACCCATCAAACGTACAACCTGTTCTCGTACTCACAATAGCCGCTCGTCTAATAGATTCGCCTCGGTCTTTGCAGGAAATATATGACTTTCCCTGTCCAGACAAACGACCCAGTCTGCTCCGGTAACAATCTATTTTCTGTCATCCCTGGATGTGGTCGATCCTTTTTAAAAACAAAACGACTGGTACGACGGTTCCCATGGATGAATTATAACTTATGTGGTTTTATTCTTTGCCTTATGACACACGTTTGATTGATTCTGTGTGCGTGGTGTGTGTGTGTGTGTGTGTGTGTGTGTGTGTGTGTGTGTGTGTGTGTGTGTGTGTAGTCATTGGTTCCTATAACGACCAACTCCTCTTACAGATGCGAACAAGACCTGATGTTTTTCTGTAGCTATTGATGATCATGCCTCCTCATCTGCTCTGTTGACATGTGGTGTGCCCCAGGGATCGATCCTTGGTCCTATTCCTTTCTCACTGTACATGCTTCCGCTTGGTGTCTTAATTAGTCATTTTAAGTGTATATCTTATCGCTGTTATGCAGATGAAACTCAATTGTACTCTTTTTTTTTTTAAACCGAGTGACCTACAGTAAGCAAGCTCTCCATCTTGCAAGACTGCTTGACAGCTATCAAGGACTGGATGTCAGACAATTTCCTCCAACTCTGACAAAACAGATGTTCTTATCATAGGAGGGTTTTTCTGGCAAAGTTCAAACTTGTATAGGTCCTTTCACTGTAAATGTGAAGCGAACCTCTAAAAGGTGTACAACGTATGTTTGACCAGCATATGAACTTTGAGTTACATGTAAAGAAACTAGTTCAATACGGCTTCTTCCAGTTAAGTAGAAATATAGCAAAAACCAAATCAGTTTTATCCTTTCCAGACAGGTGACCTAGAGAATTACACAATTAACTGTTGCAAACAACTTGAAATGTGAAGTTTCAGCAGCGCATTATTGTGTAATACCGTTAACGTAATACCGTAAACAAAGGGAATGTCACGGTTCTAATACCGTGGACATTTTATACATACGGTATACCCTCGATCCCTAACTGCAACATTGTGTGTGTGTGTGTTTGTGTGTGTGCGTGCGTGTGATTGCTCTCTGCTTTTCAGCCCCCGACTGAAAGAAAAAAATGTCTGTCCTCCTCTTTACTCCTCCTCTGCCCTCCCTCCTCTCCTCTCTCCTCCCCTCCCTCCCTTCATCTCAAGGACAGACTGCCTGAGAAAGGACACTCACAATATGTGAGATGAAGAGAGGGAAGAGGAGAGAAGGGGAGAGAGGAGAGGAGGAGTGGAGGAGAGAGGAAGGGTGAGGGGAGCAGAAAAGGACATCTTATTCTTTCTAACACCAATTAATTCAATGGCGCCAGGAAGCAGATATCCTTGAGAAGATGTTTCTGAGACACACACACACACACACACACGGACACACGGATGTGCGCATGCACACACACATGAAGGGACACGTACACACATGCACATACAGACACACACATCAAACGCACGTGCACACCCAAACACACAAACACACTTCACATTGTGTAGGGAATTGAAAAGTGCATTAAGTCTTTTGTCAGGGTACATAAGTGCTTTGATTCAGTTTGTTTCTGTCTCTTAACCATGCTATGGTTTTCACTTTCATCTCTTGATTGCAGAGAAGAAAGGTGAGACAGACAAATGACTCTCTCTCTCCCTCCCCCTCTCTCTCTGTCTCTCTCTCTCTCTCTCTCTCTCTCTCTCTCTCTCACACACACACACACACACACACACATTCTTGGTCATGTGGGATAAGTCTATGGTCAGGGTCAAAATGCTTGGAGAATGGAAACGGAATAGTCCTTATCCTAGGAATAAAACCCCTTGTCTCTCTCTCTCTCACACACACACACACACACACACACACAGAGCTGGGGAGAGAGAGGAAGGATTGAAGACTTCAAAGGAAGGCCGACAGGAATTTAAAGTTCAGAGCTGCAGTAGTTTCTCCACTATTTGTAATCAATGCAGCCAGACAGGGTGTGTGTGTGTGTGTGTGTGTGTGTGTG
>NC_140264.1:5483386-5494328 GCF_949987555.1 Borostomias antarcticus | reverse complement strand
TGTCTATAAAAGAACTCAAGTCCCAATCCATCAATGAATATCCCATGGTAGGTAGGAGGACGCTCTTTCAATATCAGAGCCATCCAAAGAGCACATTTTTAAATCAATATCCGTCCACGAATGGGATCTGGAGAATTGCATGTTTTGTTTTTGCTGCACTCAAGTGATGCAAAAACTCAGCTCAATACATTGTGTTCTGTTTGTAAGATAGCTTGAAACCACTGACCAGTGTTTTGATCAAAGCCAGCAGAGGGTAGATCTATTAACACTGAGTGGTCAACTGTATCAAAGGCCTTGGATAGGTCAATGAATAGAAAAAATAAAATAAAAAAAAGTTGTGGGACTTGTAGTTTTGTATACGGGTGCGCGAAACTTTGACTAGTTTGATCCAATTTGCATGGATTTATTTTAGGCAAAAAATGCGAGTGAATATCGGTATCGGTCAGCTAAGACTCTCCTAAATCGGTATCGGTATCGGACCCAAAAATCTGATATCGGTCGGGCTCTAACACACACACGCGCACACACACACACACACACACACACACACACACACACACACACACACACACACACACAGTGACAGATCCTGTTTTGAGCTGACAGGGTTTTATGTCTCTGAAGACATGTACCCCTCCACCTAACACATGATGAGAGATGGCACAATCTGCCCAGTGACAGCTCCTCTGTCTGGCCGTGTGTGTGTGCGTGTGTGTGGGGGGGGGGGGGGTATATGTGCGTGTGTGTGGGGGGGGGGGGGGTATATGTGCGTGTGTGTGTGTGTAACTGAAGGGTTAGTAGTGCTCTACTTCTCTATGAGAGCATAGCCTGAGGGTCTTACAGCAAAAGCAATTTCCCTCTTGTTACTGTAGACGTGTGTTAACAACCACACACACACACACACACACACACACACGCACACACACACACACACACACACACACACAGAAATACATGTGGGATGTCAAACATTACTGCAGAACAATCTGATCCTTAACAATTGTATTTTTTGTCCATCCATCCATTTCCCCCTCTGGCCCTTTCTTCTGCCTCTCCATCCCTCCATCCCCGGAGCTAGAATCTCTAATGAGCGAGGGAACGGGAGAGCACAGCCAGGAGAAGAGGAGAGATGGAGAGAAGAAGAAAGACAAAAGTAAGGGAGTAATGTGTGGTGAGAAATGAGGAGGTAACAGAGAAATATGAAAAAGGGGAAGAGAGAGAGAGAGAGAGAGAGAGAGAGAGACAGATGAGAGAGAGAGAGAGAGAGAGAGAGAGACAGAGAGAGAGAGAGAGACAGAGAGAGACAGAGAGAGAGAGAGAGAGAGACAGAGAGAGAGAGAGAGACAGAGAGAGAGAGAGAGAGAGAGAGAGAGAGAGAGAGAGAGAGAGAGACAGGTGCAGGAGATGTGACCGCAGCAGGACAGCCACTCAGCAGGTTACCACGACGACGTGGACCACTTCTGGTAAACAAGAGTGTGATGCATCGTGGGAGGGCAGCAGAAAAACAGTTTTAATTGGAGCCCAAGATGAGAGGTGTGTGTGTATGTATGTGTGTGTGGTCTGTTTCAAGTGTGTGTGTGTGTGTGTGTGTGTGAGAGAGAGAGAGAGAGAGAGACAGAGAGAGAGAGAGAGAGAGAGAGAGAGAGCAGACTCTTAGATCAGGGTGCTAATGGTGTTGGCTTTGGCTCTACCTCCTCGATGCACAGGAAACAAATGTAATGTCTGCATGTGCACGTACACACACACACACACACACACACATACACAGACACACACAAATGGAGGCGCAACAGTATTTCCTTTCAGATGTCAGTTACCACACCTAAAAGAAAAATACTCTCTCACACACACACAGACATGCACACACACACACACACACACACACCTATGTTTTCACTCCTAAAACACACACACACAGACTGTCAACTGTCACTTCTTACAGTAAGCACAACTTTCATACTGCCGCTCATTCAAGCCACAAAGAAATATCTTCTCTGCAAACGAACACACACACAAACACACACACTCACGCTCACACACACACACTAGGGCTTATCCTGAGCGGTTCAAATTGATAGATTTCAACAGCGGTCTGCGGTAGTTGTAGCCATACCTATTATTCCTACAATGAAGTAGGCTACACCGCCACCATGTAAGATTTCATCTCTGGTCTGAATGGGTAGGCTGTATGGAAACATACTTTTTGGCGCGATCAGCTACAGCTTTCTAATCCAACTTGAACTTGTCCAGTTTACCGAGTCTTTGTACAATAAATCCATAATGATATGATTTCGTTTGTGGTCATTTATCACATTTTCATAATGATAATAGTCCTTGTTTACAGGCTAATGTTTGGCTATCCGCCTTATTACCTGTCTAATGTAGTAGCCTAGTAGAATTGCCATAGCATCTCATTTCTAGATCTAGGCTATACAGTCACACTAGGCCACCATTTCCATTTGAAATTGATTAACTTATTTCGAATATCATTCTCGTTCTGCTCCGCGCAATGCGTTCCTTCGACTTCGCGGAAGTAGTCCTAAACTATAAGAATCTCCATTTACAATCTCCATTGACATTTTTACAATGATTAGGCTAGACGTATTTTCTATCTCAGTTGACGGCTGAATATTTATTTGACAGCCCTTGGAAAGCCCCATGGAACATAGGCCTAATAAAATGAAAAAAACCTTAGTGACCCGGTAGATGCGGTCGTCTGTAAAGCGCCACGGTCTGCCTCACAGGACCGCGGTTGTGCGGTTAACCGCCAACCACGACAGCCCTAATACACACACACACACACGCACTCACACACACACACACACACGCACTCACACACGCACTCACACACACACACAAACACACACACACACATACACAGACACAAACACCTCTTTCACAAGTAAAACTGTTCTGCCACTTGTCTTTTTCCTTTCCTGTCTCCTTTCATGTGTCACATTCAGATTTTTAGTAAGGGTTGAGGGGGAAGGATGAAATACAGAGAGAGAGAGAGAAAATAGAGAGGGAGGGAGAGAAAGGGAGGGAGAGAGAGAGGAGAGTGAGGAGAGGTAGGGAGAGAGAGAGGAGAGGGGGAGAGAGAGGAGAGGGAGGGAGAGAGAGAGAAGAGGGGGAGAGAGAGAAGAGGGGGAGAGAGAGGAGAGGGAGGGGGAGAGAGGAGAGGGAGGGAGAAAGTGAGGAGAGGGAGGGAGAGAGTGAGGAGAGGGGGGTGATGAGAGAAAGGAGGTGAAGAGTTCTTTTTACCCTGGCCTTTGTACTTTAACTATTTGCACATTGTTCAACACTGCACAATCAAGATTCAAAATCTGTTTACATTAGTAGCATAGTAGCATTTTGAATGCCTCTACCTTTAGAATGTTTACAGTGTAATACAATATAGTATTGTTTCTGCTATATTGTTTTGTTTTCCTGTATATCCAAATATTTTTCAATGTAGACATTTGTTTCCCATGCAGCAGCACTGCCAAGGGGGTAAAGTGACTCCCTCGTTTCATAATTCTGTCCAATAGTGCCCGCGTCCTAAATCATAGCACCACATGCTAAGGTTGTGGTGTTTTATGTTTATGCCTATTATCCCATTCACTGGTCTGAGATCACCCACTGGTAAAATCCACTTTCCAACAGTAATACATGAAGCGTCTAATGCTAAGTGCTCATCTGGAATATTGGCTGTCATGTTGTGATGATGTTGGATATTATTATTTGACATTTCAAAGGCAGTCTGGGTTGTTGTGGTTGGGAGGCGTGCTGCAGACAGCTGCAGTGTTGGTAGGTTGAATATGGCCACAGGCTAACTGACAGACCTGTGTGTGTGTTTGATAGCGTGTTTGGCCTAAAGTAAATACTGCATTTCTCACAAACACATTTCTGTATCAGACAAGGCTATGTCAGACCCACAGAGTGTATTGGCACCGGGCTCTCAATGACCAGGTACCCCAAAACTAACCAACACTACTTATGACCAGCACCCCAACACTACCTCTATATGACAACACCCCAACACCAACCAACACTCCCTCTATATGACAACACCCCAACACCAACCAACACTACCTCTATATGACAACACCCCACACTACCTGGTGCCTCCTCTCTTACCCTCGCCAATAAAGCACTTTGAATTGAGAGAGAGGAGGTTGAGCTGGAGTGAGAAAGGAGGTGGAGAGAGAGGGAAGGTGGAGAGAGAGGAGGTGAAGAGAGAGAGGAGGTGAAGAGAGAGAGAGTAGGTGGAGAGAGAGGGGAGGTGGAGAGAGAGGAGGTGAAGAGAGAGAGGAGATGGAGAGAGAGGAGGTGAAGAGAGAGAGAGGAGGTGGACAGAGGGGAGGTGGAGAGAGAGGGCAGGTGGAGAGAGGAGGTGAAGAGAGAGAGGAGATGGAGAGAGAGGAGGTGAAGAGAGAGAGAGGAGGTGGACAGAGGGGAGGTGGAGAGAGAGAAGGTGGAGAGAGAGAGTACTGTAGGTGGAGAGAGAGGGGAGGTGGAGAGAGAGAAGGTGAAGAGAGAGAGGAGGTGGACAGAGGGGAGGTGGAGAGAGAGTAGGTGGAGAGAGAGAGGGGAGGTGGAGAGAGAGAGGAGATGGAGAGAGAGGAGGTGAAGAGAGAGAGAGGAGGTGGACAGAGGGGAGGTGGAGAGAGAGAAGGTGGAGAGAGAGAGTAGGTGGAGAGAGATGGGAGGTGGAGAGAGGAGGTGAAGAGAGAGGAGGTGGACAGAGAGTGGAGGTTGATCTGGAGAGAGAGGAGGTGGAGAGAGAGAGAGGAGGTGGAGAGAGAGAGAGGAGGTGGAGAGAGAGAGAGGAGGTGGAGAGAGAGAGAGGAGGTGAAGAGAGAGAGGAGGTGGAGAAAGAGGATTGAAAGATGGAGGTAGACAGGCCTCTGTGTGACTGTGTGTGCGACACCATGGAAACTTTTAATGAGGGTAACACCATGAATACTTTATGAGTAGTGCTCACTTTGTAGGTGTGTGTGTCAGAGAGAGAGAGAGAGAGAGAGAGAGAGAGAGAGTGTCACTATGCAAACACTCAAGTACACACACAACTGCAGTAAGAAATCGCTTTGGCAACTCTGATCAGAAAGAACACAAGCTGACAATGGGGCACACACACAGACACAAACACACACACACATTCTCTCTCTCACTCTCTCACTTACACATACACACACACACACACACACACACACACACACACACTGTTGAAAATACAATCATATTACACCTCCCCCCAGCGTTTAATTCAGGTCTATCATCATTATCCTTTTACAACATGTATCTGTCTGCACATCCATCTAGGCCATCTGTCCCATGTGTGTGTGTGTGTGTGTGTGTGTGTGTGTGTGTGTGTGTGTGTGTGTGAGTGTGTGTGTTCTATATATCTCAGCATCCATTTAGCAGAGAGAATTGAATTTCCACTGAGTCCTATTTCTCCATCCCTTGTTCTCTCTCTCTCTCTCTCTCCTTCTCCTCTCTCTCTCCTTCTCTCTCTCCCTCTCTTTCTCCCTCGTTCCTCTTCTTTTCCTACCAGCTCTGACGCCAGCTGTCTAATTCTCCTAGAAGGCCGAGCGGCAGGCTTGGAGGGAATTACCCGTTACACACACGCACACCTGACACGCACGGCTGATTACCTATCGACTGGCTTCAACTCCCCACCAGTGGTGTGTGTGTGTGTGTGTGTGTGTGTGTGTGTGTGTGTGTGTGTGTGTGTGTGTGAAGCCCTTATCAGAGAAAATGTAATGCCCCTCTCTTTCTCAGACACAGATACACACACACACACACACACACACACACACAGTGGCTTTATTGGGGGTGATTGGTAAGCCATCGTCGCGGCGATCAATAAGAGGGTAAGGTGATGACATCATCGAGGGATTTGAACCTGGGGGTCAAACACTTATCTGTCAGCCAATCGGCCAGCAGTCTGACACCGATGACCTCATCATTAATGGACAGCTGGGGGTCGGTCAGCATATAAGTTATTACCTCCACTGAGACACCACCTAGACACTTCCAATGTCTGTCCACACACACGCACACACACACACACACACACTCACTATTCTAGTCTATTCTCTCCATTCACTTCTGTTGTGGTCTTGAGAGCGGTGTGGCAGCGTCAAGGCCCGGACACGCAGACTCACAGGCATCTTTTACCACCAGGCGAACAATATTCCTGAACAATGGACACTAACAGCCTGTTAGTCTGTCTGCCTGTGACACCCACACACACTCCGACATGACACACAAACACACACTAACATGCAAACAATGTGCTTTTCTCCGACCTACCAGAGTTTCTGTTCACCAGCAATTACTGTCTATTGTCCAGGAATATCTGTTGACGTTCGACATACTGTATTTAAATCTCTCCGGTCAGCATGTCGGGCGAAAATAATTCTAGACTGATTTAGTATGTTAGTAACAACAACAACAACAACAACAACAACAACAAAAACAAAGAAAAACCGTCTTGCCTACATACCCTGCAAACTTGGGCTCAGTAAGAACTAGAGAGAGACAGACAGACAGTGAGAGAGAGAGTTGGACAGAGAGAGAGAGAGAGAGAGAGAGAGGGAGAGAAGTGAATGAGCGGTTTGAGGGACAAGAGAGAGACAGAGTGCTTTTAAAAACTAACCTTTGATTCGCAAGTCAGCTGAGAAACACACAACACAGAAATACAAACACACACACACACACATATTATACAGTTGATGCTCACTCCCACTCTAAACCACACAAATGCACACACACACACACACACACACACTCTTCGATTCAATCAAAACGGCTGCCATTACCGTGGCAACATGCAATGAATCATGGGATTGATGATGCACCCTCGCAAGCGGACAAGTAATTTCTGCTGCTGGTGACGGAGGGAGGGGGGGGAGAGAGAGGCGGGAGTGATGGAGGGATGAATAAAGGAGAGGGGGAGAAGGATGGTTAGAGTGATAGAGCGAGGGAGGTATAGAGGGTTGGAGGGAGGGATGGAGGGAGGGTGGGAGGTATAGAGGGAGAGATAAAGAGTTTGTAACAGGAACTCTGGACGAGACATCAGTTTCACTATAGGGCTGGGACGATTCGTCAACGTCATCGATTATGCAAATTCGTCGACGCGAAATTTATGCGTCGATGACGTCGGTTCTAATGTGACAAGTTCAAAAGTACACGATGCTAACTGATGCTACACAATGCTCACTTGTTTTTGTATAGTTTGCATCGCAGCGTTCTTTTGGGCTTGTCTTGGGTGTCTAGGTCGTGCCTTTTTCTCCACTTCACCCTCATTTTGTCTGTTCTCAAGGCCTTTTAGTTGTGTATTATTATGGTCTGGTCTGGTGTATTATTCATTTTATTTAGCTAGATATCATACAGACTAGTTACACTCATTGAAAGTCAACTCTGGTTTGAATGCCGGGAGACAGCCATGTACTGTAGGCTACGTTAGTGAAGTGTAGCCTATGATAAAACTTGCAAAACAGCATCTCGTGGTGCCTCCTAGAGAACGCTACGAAGGGGCTACGTTAACACCCACTCTGAGGCGACGTCACAAAAACTGTAAATGTATAAAACCAGACAATGTTTGGTGATAACAATTTAGCTGACTTTGTAGCTCAAGTCTTGTCACTGCGTTTGGGCGTTCTGACCGCCCCTCCCAAGTGCGGGCGTTAAAACAACCTTACACGCTATCGTTATTCCAGTTTTGTGCTGCAGCACAGTGAATTATAGAAGGAATACTCTAGCATAGCCTACCTTAGATATTTAATACATTTTTCTGTTTTTATCTTACCTATTTTTTGTCTAAGTAAACAAAAGGAGATTGTAGCACAGATTATCTCAGTGCACAATAAATGATTAGGCTTCAATAAATATCATGATAAATATCAAATATCATGACTGAAAATAGTAAAAAGGGATAATTTCTATTGCATTTCATGATTAAAAGTTAAAAACATAATTCGTGGATGGTGTAGATTGTAGATAAGAGAACCAATTAAGTGAATTATTGAAGGAATACTCTAGCTAGAGGCCAGAAGAAGAGCAGTGCTTACAGAAAGCACAGATTCAAGGCATGACTGGAACAAATGACTAATCGTGCCTAATCGAAAAAATAATCGTTAGATTAGTCGATTACCAAAATAATCATTTATCCCAGCCCTATTGCACTATCTATTACCGATAAGGCAATGCTTCACCTGCCCACCCGACCGGCTAACAAGAGAGGAGAGAGGGATGAAGAGAGAGAGAGAGATGAGAGAGAGAGATGGAGAGAGAGAGAGGGATATAGAGAGAGTTAGAGAGAGATAGAGAGAGTGATGGTGAGAGAGAAGGAGAGGGAGGGATGAGAGAGAGTTAGAGAGAGAGGGGGTTGGAGAGAGAGATGAAGAGAGAGTTAGAGAGAGAGAGGGGTGGAGAGAGAGGGATGGATGGAGAGAGAGAGATTATAGAGAGAGAGAGATGGTGAGAGAGAAGGAGAGGGAGGGATGGAGAGAGAGGGGGAGAGAGAGAGCAAGAGAGAGAGGGATGGAGAGAGTATACAGTTTAGCAGAGTGGAAAGGTATATAGATCATTTAGTGCCCTCCCAGGACAGCTGTGTGTGTGGAGCTCTCTCTCTCTCTCTCTCTCTCTCTCTCTCTCACACACACACACACACACACACATACACACACACACACACACACACACACAAACACACACACACACACACACACACACACACACACATATATATATATATATTTCCCCAGACAGAGAAATGCACATTCACATCAGACGCCATTGCATCCCTCGTACCAATATGTATCACACACACACACACACACACACACACACACACACACACGCATGCGCACACGCCCACAGACAGGAGTCAGGAGTGGTTTTAAAAGCGTCTTCCTTCAATCCCAGAGAGCAGGGTGCCCCTAGTCTCCTGGGGAACAGGGTGATAGAACAGAGAGATGGAGGGAGGAGAGAAAGAGATGGAGGGAGGAGGGAGGATAGAGAGATGGGGGGATGAGAGATGGAGGGAGGAGAGAGAGATGGAGGGAGGAGAGAGAGATGGAGGGAGGAGGGAGGATAGAGAGATGGGGGGATGAGAGATGGAGGAGGGAGGAGAGAGATGGGGGAGGAGAGAGAGATGGAGGGAGGAGAGAGAGATGGAGGGAGGAGAGAGAGATGGAGGGAGGAGAGAGATGGGGGAGGAGAGAGAGATGGATGGAGGAGAGAGAGATGGGGGGAGGAGAGAGAGATGGGGGGAGAAGAGAGAGATGGGGGAGGAGAGAGAGATGGAGGGAGGAGAGAGAGATGGAGGGAGGAGAGAGATGGGGGAGGAGAGAGAGATGGATGGAGGAGAGAGAGATGGGGGGAGGAGAGAGAGATGGGGGGAGAAGAGAGAGATGGGGGAGGAGAGAGAGATGGGGGAGGAGAGAGAAATGGAGGGAGGAGAGAGATGGAGGGAGGAGAGAGAGATGGAGGGAGGAGAGAGATGGGATGAGAGATGGAGGAGGGAGGAGAGAGATGGGGGGAGGAGAGAGAGATGGGGGGAGAAGAGAGAGATGGGGGAGGAGAGAGAGATGGGGGAGGAGAGAGAAATGGAGGGAGGAGAGAGATGGAGGGAGGAGACAGAGATAGAGGGAGAGGGGAGGAGAGGGAGAGACGGAATGAGCGATAAAGGAGAGGGAAAGGTGGAAGGAGAAAGAGAAGGACGGATGGATGAGAGGAAGAAGGGATTGGGTATTAACGAAATAGGAGAGAAAGATGGATAGACAAAGAACAGATAGAGAGAGAGATGGAGTGTCCAGCCTAGTCATGTAGAAAGGGATAAAGCTTATTTACAACCTAACCAGCAGACATGGGGCGCTTGTAGGACATTAGGGGACATTCTCTACAGGTCATGGGGCGTTTGTAGGACATTAGGGGACATTCTCTACAGGTCATGGGGCGTTTGTAGGACATTAGGGGACATTCTCTACAGGTCATGGGGCGTTTGTAGGACATTAGGGGACATTCTCTACAGGGACATGGCCGTTCTGAAACCGTCCGCTGAACACTAAAATAGAAGCTTTTCTTCAGGACCTCGAAGAGTAGAGAGACATATGTTTATCTATGGAATATTACGGTAGTTCCACTGGTTCCACAGACTGATTTGCTGCCGGCAGAATGTTCCAGTTCTTTGTGAACTATTACAGAGCATCATTAACAGGTCTCTATCCGGGACATTGTCTGAAGTTCCAGAAAGTTCCTGGTGAGGTCCAACCCTTGGGAACATCTAGATCAAAGTGGAATTGGATCGGGAGCTGGGCCTCCACAGCATACACACATTGGCCCTTTCTATGACGGTGATAACTGGTAACATGAGGCGACCAAACCAGAATGTCCTTTCCTCAAGTCAAATGTTTTGTTTGTTGAATGCAGGACCTACAGTCTTTGTAATCGTTAACAAAGATAATATGTGTTTGGGATACTATAATCACACACACACACTCCCTGATAGTTTATTGTTCCAGGTCTTTATAAAGTATATATGTGTGTGTGTGTGTGTGTCTTTGTGTGTGTGTGTGTTGCAACTCCTTTAAGTGCACACCTCACAAAACCCTCTGGCAACAGACGTCTTCTAGATTTAATGATGTAACTATGAAACACGCATGCGCACACACACACACACACGCACACACACACACACACACATTATAAAATAGGAAAATAAACTCACCTGATGGAGCAAGAGAAGTCAGCAACACGGGAGATCGATGGTCGGAGAGAGAGAGAGGGGGCAGAGGGGAGGGAGAGAAAGAGAGGAGGAGAGAGAGAGAGGGGGGCAGAGGGGAGGAAGAGAAAGAGAGGAGTAGAGAGAGAGGGGGGGCAGAGGGAGGGAGAGAAAGAGAGGAGTAGAGAGAGAGGGGGGCAGAGGGGAGGGAGAGAAAGAGAGGAGGAGGAGGAG
>NC_140264.1:5458386-5465886 GCF_949987555.1 Borostomias antarcticus | reverse complement strand
TACTGTGTGTGTGTGTGTGTGTGTGTGTGTGTGTGTGTGTGTGTGTGTGTGTGTGCCTCCTGGCAGGCATCCCTAATCTGTGTTCATAATAAACAACTAAACTAATATTTACACAACGTCAAGTAGGAAGAGAGAGATTGCGAGAGAGGAAAAAAGAGAGGAGAGAGAGAGGAGAGGAGAAAGGAGGAGAGGAGAGGAGAGATAGAGGAGAGGAGAGAGAGGGAGAGAGGAGAGGAGAAAGGAGGAGAGGAGAGATAGAGAGGAGGAAAGGATAGGAGAGAAGAGGAGGGTGTAGAGTTCAATTAAAGCAGAGTATTTTGTCATCAGCGTTTACCAGCCTTACCGATCTGCGCAAAATCAATATGACTACTAATACAAGCAGAAGACTGAAGCTACCCCCACACACACACACACACACACCTCACACACACACACACACGCACACACACACACGCACGCACACACACACAAACACACACACACCTCACACACACACGCAGTTACAGATAGAAACACGGTAGCTGGAGCATAGATCAGGAATGTGTGAGCCAATCTGCCGGCCTGGAACACTGCAGATTCATTAGCTGTCCAATCACACGGCCTCCTGATGGAGGGGATCTTAATGGGCTTAATGGATGGTCAACAGCAGGGTTTCCGTTCTGTACATTTAGGAATAGAAGCGGTAGACTACAGCGCTGCGGTGGATCTAATAGTCCGCTCTCTCTCCACTCTGAGGAGGAGCAAATAGAGCCTGAAGGGTTGAACTCACAACAACCATGTAAACAGCAGCGCATCTTCTCCTCTGAGCCTGGCTGGAGCCATGCAGGCCGGAGAGTCAGAGCCCATCACAATAATATTAATATTAATATCAATGTTAATAATAATAATAATAATAATAACAATAATAATAATGATAATAATAATAATTGCGCTAATTTGGCCAACCTGCAGTAAGCCGTGTCGCCTTTTAAATAAAAACGATCCCACGCCAAACTTCGTTTTGCCCGCTTCGTCTTCAACATGGCTGTTCTGCTGCTGCTGGACTGGCTAAATATTAATATGCATCAACTATACCGTTAATTCAGGAACCTGTTGCGTCATCGCGTAGCCTACTAATTCAACAAATACAATGCCTCAAATCTGAAGTATTTTCAAACAGCACTTCAGCAGTTTTCTTTGTCAACAAGTCGCGGAGACTCTGTCGTTGCCATCTTCCAGTGTGGAGAATGAGTATTGAAACCGTTTTAAATATTCAGAATCAACATGTAGTGAAAAATTACTACTTTGAGTTTCTGAATGGAGAGTGAACTCAGCTGGGAGGGAGTTGAGAACTGTGAGCTCGATGTGGAAACTCGCTAATAAGCGCACTTGAATTGAGAATAAGCCCACGTCATGGGGAACCAGGGAATTGTCAAGTTTGAGGACTAACATAACCATACAACTGTGTGTAGAGCTTGGACCCCCCCCCCCCACACACACACACACACAAACACACACACACACAAACTCTTTTCGGAATACATGTACGCCTTGCTTTTAAAATTCAACCCCAGGACAGCGAGCTGGTGCAGCTACAAATGGAATTGGGTATGAAGACGGATTCGGAGTTAGCTGGCCAAGGACCCGTCGACAACAACAAAACTCAGTGAGTAAACTCTAGCTATGCACCCCTGAGAAAAGGCACCTCTGTCATGCAGGGAAAGTACCATTCAAGGTTACTAGTCACGCTAGGCCTTAGTGACAAGTATCAGAGCATACAGTACTTACAACAGAGCATAATGCATATTATTTGTAGTAATGTCACGTGCATTGCTTGTTGTTTCCTGTCAGGCTGCACATCCTTTTTCTTGGTGAGATATTAAAGATGACCTTGAACTTCAGTAAGATGACCTTGACCTTAACTGATTGACCTGGTAAAGCCTGTCGTTGACCTTGATAGATCCCACAGAACTATGAATATAGAGAATAAACTGTATCCTGTCCATCTGTTCCAGATCTGGAACACGTCCACTCAGACTGGACTTGTTTGTTTGTTTTATCCCGTTGCCATGAAAGGATGAACAGACTCTGAACTGATCTGGTCTGTTTGGCTCATCTCCTTGATCTGGTGTTGTTGATGATGACTTTGTTCTGATCTGAACATGTTCACACTCCCAGTCTTTCACTGACACTAGACACACACACACACACACACACACACACACACACACACACACACACACACACACACACACAGACAGAGAAACAGTATCTGCACTGCCAATTAGTGGGCCAATAAAACTGTGGCAACCGGAGACCAAACAGTAAAGCATGGCGTTAAAGCTAATGAAGTCTACAACTCTCTCTCTCTCTGTCTCACACACACACACACACACACACACACACACACAAACACACACACACACACACACACACACATACAGTACTATACATACACAGATACTCACAGATAAACACACACATACACAAACACAAAAAAAAATAAACACACACTCACTAATCACATACAGAACATACAAACACAACCACAGCACGCACACACACACACACACACAATCAAAGAGAAAACAACATTATGCTTTTTTCCACAAACAGATTCAGAATCAGTTTCAGTTTCATCCCACACAGTGCTGTG
The DNA here is from genome assembly GCF_949987555.1 of Borostomias antarcticus. Classification (NCBI taxonomy): domain Eukaryota; kingdom Metazoa; phylum Chordata; class Actinopteri; order Stomiiformes; family Stomiidae; genus Borostomias; species Borostomias antarcticus. The sequence goes on along the minus strand of NC_140264.1, from coordinate 5,463,251 downwards.
CTTGGCCCGCTTCATTTTTCAAAATATGACTGTTTGATTTCTCTGCATTGCTCCCGAGATGGCTGCTTCGCTGCCGCGTTGTTTGATAGTAGATTGGGTGAATTTCACGTGCTCAAACAAATCCTTAACGATCCCTCGTCACCACACATACGCACACATACACACACACTACCCCACATACTACCCCCCCCCCCACACACACACAGTCAACATAAACACACACACACACTAGTGTTGCACGGTTTACCGGTACTGATAAAGTACTATGATACTAGAGTTTTGAAAATGGTCTATACCAGCATTTTGGGGGAAACTAGGCCAGGGCCCTGTACTAGGAAACAGGATTACGGGGTCAGCGCGATAACGTCAGGTTCAAGCCTGCTTTATCCGTACCACGAAGGTGGTTCACTTTTCACCGTGCTATATCGCCATGGTAACTTATGCTGCCGAGCTAGCCTGCTCCGGGGCAGGTTAAGTTCCAGATTATGGATCAAAACGTATTCGCACTCCCTCCCTCGGGAGTGATAACCGGACAAACGCTATTCTAGGAGCGCTGACTTACAGCCATGCACAAAAAAAACACTGCTCTTGTGGTAGCAACATAGAACTGCAGGTCAAAAACCCGACGGAGGGAGGGAGGGAGGGAGGGAGGGAGGGAGGGAGGGAGGGAGGGAAGGAGGGAGTGACAAACCGGACATTTGCTATCTTTGGTGCGTCGCCACGCACAAAAAGATACTGTCTCTTTAAGCACAACTCTGACAGCGGTGACGTTGCACTAGTGGTGTGTGTGTGTGTGTGTGTGTGTGTGTGGTGTGTGTGTGTGTGTGTGTGTGTATGTGTGTGTGTGTGTGTGTGTGAAATAAACAACACCATCTGAGCCGCCTGCAGCAAGTGTGAAGAGCAGTGGGGCACAAAGTGCAATATGGAAATATCCCAGCTTCAAAGTTGCCGAAAAAAATAATCCCAAAACACAGCAGCAGCAGCAGCACTGTGCAAGCATTCAAAACACAGCAGCAGCAGCACTGTGCAAGCATTCAAAACACAGCAGCAGCAGCACTGTGCAAGCATTCAAAACACAGCAGCAGCAGCACTGTGCAAGCATTCAAAACACAGCAGCAGCAGCAGCACTGTGCAAGCATTCAGAGTGCAAGAGGAGGACTGGCAGAGGTGACAGGTGACTGACAGAGATGTTACCTTCACTCTCCTATTGAAAGAAGTACAGAGTGAAGGAAAAGCCTCTCTCGTATATAAGTGGAAGCGTATAAGTAGTTATATAAGTGGAAGGGCAGTTTTATAACACTGCCTTGTTTCTCTCTCACATTAGTACCGTTTGGTACCGAGTACCATAACACTTGCCTTTGGTATCGATACACAAACTCACACTTTGGTAGCGTGACCATTAACACACACACTACCACACACACTACCACACACACACACACACACACACAGAGTTATATCCACTCATCTTCCTGCCTGTGTCCTTGTTTTGTGTTTCCTTCTGTATCTTCTCTCTCCCTGTCGTTCTACATTCAGGACCGTCTGCTTGGCCAATTATCTACACCCCCATTCCAGCTGTTCCTGTCCAATCCGGAGGCAATCCGCGAATATATAAACCTCTCCGTCTCCCCATTGGCAGCTGACCTGTATCTTTTTGTTCAGTTCAGTTTGATTTGTCGACTCGTAGTTCTAATGTTTGAGTATTCTATTGTTGTTGTCAGCTTTAGATTAGTTATGTGTTGTATTTGTTAATTGATTGTTTTATTTAGGGGAGGGGGAATGGGTGAGACACTGTCAGTGTGTGTGTGTGTGTGTGTGTGTGTGTGTGTGTGTGTGTGTGTGTGTGCTCTATTGTGTTGGCCCCTCTACCCTAGACAGAGACGAGCTATAGCTTGGGTCCTAACACACACACACACACACACACACACACTCACACACACACACACACACACACACACACTGACAGGTTAACTATCAGCACACGCCACCTCACATGGGAGGGAAGGAGAACATACAGACCTGAGCTGCTTTACATTGAACACATTTAATATACTGTCTAGAGAACACTACCATCAACACTGACACGCATACAAACACATTTACTCTCTCTCTCCCTCTCCCTCAGTCTCTCTCTCTCCCTCCCTCTCTCCCTCCCTCCCTCAGTCTCTCTCTCTCTCTCCCTCTGTTTCTCCATCCCTCTGTCTCTCTCTCTCCCTCTCCCTCCCTCCCTCAGTCTCTCTCTCTCCCTCCCTCTGTTTCTCCCTCCCTCAGTCTCTCTCTCTCCCTCTCCCTCCCTCCCTCAGTCTCTCTCTCTCCCTCCCTCTGTTTCTCCTCCCTCTGTCTCTCTCTCTCCCTCCCTCTGTTTCTCCCTCCCTCTGTCTCTCTCTCTCCCTCCCTCTGTTTCTCCCTCTCTCCTCTCTCCCTCTCCCTCCCTCCCTCAGTCTCTCTCTCTCCCTCCCTCTGTTTCTCCCTCCTCAGTCTCTCTCTCTCCCTTCCTCTGTTTCTCCCTCCCTCAGTCTCTCTCTCTCCCTCCCTCTGTTTCTCCCTCCCTCTCTCTCTCTCCCTCCCTCTGTTTCTCCCTCCCTCTGTCTCTCTCTCTCCCTCCCTCTGTTTCTCCCTCCCTCAGTCTCTCTCTCTCCCTCCCTCTGTTTCTCCCTCCCTCAGTCTCTCTCTCTCCCTCCCTCTGTTTCTCCCTCCCTCTCTCTCTCTCCCTCCCTCTGTCTCTCTCTCTCCCTCCTCTGTCTCTCTCTCTCCCTCCCTCTGTTTCTCCCTCCTCAGTCTCTCTCTCTCCCTCCCTCTGGTTCTCCCTCCCTCTCTCTCTCTCCCTCCCTCTGTTTCTCCCTCCCTCTGTCTCTCTCTCTCCCTCCCTCTGTTTCTCCCTCCCTCAGTCTCTCTCTCTCCCTCCCTCTGTTTCTCCCTCCCTCTGTCTCTCTCTCTCCCTCCCTCTGTTTCTCCCTCCCTCTGTCTCTCTCTCTCCCTCCCTCTGTTTCTCCCTCCCTCAGTCTCTCTCTCTCCCTCCCTCTGTTTCTCCCTCCCTCAGTCTCTCTCTCTCTCCTCCCTCTCCCTCCCTCCCTCAGTCTCTCTCTCTCCCTCCCTCTGTTTCTCCCTCTCTCCCTCCCTCAGTCTCTCTCCCTCCCTCTGTTTCTCCCTCTCTCCCCTCCCTCTGTCTCTCTCTCTCCCTCCCTCCCTCTGTTCCTCCCTCCTCAGTCTCTCTCTCTCCCTCCCTCTGTTTCTCCCTCCCTCTGTCTCTCTCTCTCCCTCCTCTGTTTCTCCCTCCCTCAGTCTCTCTCTCTCCCTCCCTCTGTTTCTCCCTCCTCAGTCTCTCTCTCTCTCCCTCCCTCTCCCTCCCTCCCTCAGTCTCTCTCTCTCCCTCCCTCTGTTTCTCCCTCTCTCCCCTCCCTCAGTCTCTCTCCCTCCCTCTGTTTCTCCCTCTCTCCCTCCCTCTGTCTCTCTCTCTCCCTCCCTCCCTCTGTTCCTCCCTCCCTCAGTCTCTCTCTCTCCCTCCCTCTGTTTCTCCCTCCCTCAGTCTCTCTCTCCCTCCCTCTGTTTCTCCCTCACTCTGTCTCTCTCTCTCCCTCCCTCTGTTTCTCCCTCCCTCAGTCTCTCTCTCTCTCCTCCCTCAGTCTCTCTCTCTCCCTCCCTCAGTCTCTCTCTCTCCCTCCCTCTGTTTCTCCCTCCCTCAGTCTCTCTCTCTCCCTCCTCTGTTTCTCCCTCCCTCAGTCTCTCTCTCTCTCTCCCTCTGTTTCTCCCTCCCTCTGTCTCTCTCCCTCCCTCAGTCTCTCTCTCTCCTCCCTCTGTTTCTCCCTCCCTCAGTCTCTCTCTCTCCCTCCCTCTGTTTCTCCCTCCCTCTGTCTCTCTCTCTCCCTCCCTCTGTTTCTCCCTCCCTCTGTCTCTCTCTCTCTCCCTCCTCTGTCTCTCTCTCTCCCTCCCTCTGTTTCTCCCTCTCCCTCTGTCTCTCTCTCTCCCTCCCTCTGTTTCTCCCTCCCTCTGTCTCTCTCTCTCCCTCCCTCTGTTTCTCCCTCCCTCTGTCTCTCTCTCTCTCTCCCTCCCTCTGTCTCTCTCTCTCCCTCCCTCTGTTTCTCCCTCTCCCTCTGTCTCTCTCTCTCCCTCCCTCTGTCTCTCTCCCTCCATCCCTCTGTTTCTCCCTCCCTCTGTCTCTCTCTCACCCTCCTCTGTTTCTCCCTCCCTCTGTCTCTCTCTCTCCCTCCCTCTGTCTCTCTCCCCTCCCTCAGTCTCTCTCCTCTCCCTCCCTCTGTTTCTCCCTCCCTCTGTCCCTCTCTCTCCCTCCCTCTGTTTCTCCCTCCCTCAGTCTCTCTCTCTCCCTCCCTCTGTTTCTCCCTCCCTCTGTCTCTCTCTCTCCCTCCCTCTGTTTCTCCTCCTCAGTCTCTCTCTCTCCTCCTCTGTTTCTCCCTCCTCTCTCTCTCTCCCTCCCTCTGTTCTCCTCCCTCTGTCTCTCTCTCTCCCTCCCTCTGTTCTCCCTCCCTCAGTCTCTCTCTCTCCCTCCCTCTGGTTCTCCCTCCCTCTCTCTCTCTCTCCCTCCTCTGTTTCTCTCCCTCCCTCTGTCTCTCTCTCTCCCTCCCTCTGTTCTCCCTCCCTCAGTCTCTCTCTCTCCCTCCCTCTGTTTCTCCCTCCCTCTGTCTCTCTCTCTCCCTCCCTCTGTTCTCCCTCCCTCAGTCTCTCTCTCTCCCTCCCTCTGTTTCTCCCTCCCTCTCTCTCTCTCTCCCTCCCTCAGTCTCTCTCTCTCCCTCCCTCTGTTTCTCCCTCCCTCTGTCTCTCTCTCTCCCTCCCTCTGTTTCTCCCTCCCTCTGTCTCTCTCTCTCCCTCCTCTGTTTCTCCCTCCCTCAGTCTCTCTCTCTCCCTCCCTC